>NC_072474.1:106521855-106823189 GCF_027574615.1 Eptesicus fuscus | reverse complement strand
AAGGAGTGACACAATTTGCATTGTACTACAACCAGATTTTTAGAGTACAACCAAAGTAAATTTAAATAAAGACAAAAAAAGGCAACATTGAGATTGGGTGGGATCCTTATTTTGTCAAATTTTGTCAAATTTTCTAAAACACAACTTAATTGGGATGGAGTAGGGATATTTAAAAACCAGAAAGAAAGAGAGACTTGGGGAAATGGAAAGATTACAAATAAGTACCCCTAGTGAACATATCACAAATATTCATTCTCTACTCTTTTTTGCAAACTTCCTGAATATTTACCGAGAGGAAGAACCTATAATTCTAGCATTATAATCCCATGGTCTGACTCATTCAGAATTTGAGAAATACAATGTTTAAAATGTTTATACAGACTTGTAATTTAGAATTTAAATTATGTTTTAAGGTAGAAGACAAGAATACTCTTCTGATTATAAATGATTAAGTTGTAGAGTTCTCATTAATCACGGGAAAAGCATTTGGCTCTTACTGCTTGAAATTTCACAGGGGACCTTTTTTCAAAGACTTTAGTTCTATGATTGGCATTTAAAGGACATATAGTAAATATTTATTTACTGAATGACTAAATGAAATAAAGGCACTATAATGTACAAATACAATACAAATGTAAATGTTTAGACATCATGCTATGTGTTAACATTGTTTTAATGAGTGAGGAAAGTTGCAAGATTAATTTGTGTTTATTTATGTCACTAATAAGTGACGACTATAGGTTTATTTAAATGTTTGAGTTTTAAATATAGCTTTTCATTACATATCTTTTATAAAAGGAATGTAATCTTGGCTCATGCGGTCAATCTGATGTACCACTTTATGGTTAAAGGGTCTATTGGATTTGTCTCTCTCTTTATTGCTTAACTTTTTGAGACTGATCTTGCAGGCAAAGGTAATATTTTGTATTACTTTATAGAATTAGTAAATTAAATGTATAAATGAAACAATTCATTCATTGTCAAGTTACCCATTGTTGACCCAGAAATAAGATGCACGGGACAAATGTTTCTGTTGGCACCCTTTCCATCGGTTATTGCCACTTTTCAGGAATGTTAAATTAAGTCAAACTAACCATAAAATACCTTTATCTGCTCATCAAGTTCAAAGCACCTTAGCTTCATGAAAATGACAAAGTTCCATTGTCCTCTGACACTTCTTGCTTCTGAATTAGATTTCCCTTTCTATCTATGGAATTCTAGAATAGAATCCTAGTAGAGAAATGTTTTGAGAGATAATTTGAGAAAATAAGTCATATATAGTTAAAAGCATTGAAGAGACTTATGAAATTTGTCATAGCTTTAAAAGTACTAACCATGTTATTACATAAATGTTTCAATATTTATTCAAATATTGTAGTGACCATTTATTTAAATATAAAACTTGAAAAAGTTTAATTGTTATCCACATCTATATTATCTATCTATCTCTATATCATAATAATAAAAGGCTAATATGCAAATGGTCATCACGCCGTGACTCTGTAATGACCGATCAGCAGGGACCTGAGGCTGCGTGGTGCCAGACTAGGCCAGGGAACCTGAGGCTGCCCCCCCACCTGGTGGGGCTTGATGGGGGACCTGAGGCTGTGCCCCCCACCTCATCAGGGCTTGATGGGGGTGAAGCCAGCTGGGTCTGGGTTTTGCCCAATGGGGGTGGGGCCAGCCAGGTCTCAGTCTGGCGCGATTTTGAGGTGCACATGGGTGGGCGGAGACTTGACTCTGGGTCCCGCGGCATGCCCCAGATTCTGACAGGAAGGAGATTTTCATATACATTTTACTAATTTTCTTTCATCTCTAACACTTCTATTATAGAGAAAGGGCAAATAGCAATATTAAAATATTTCCTTTAATTAATTCCCTTTTAATGTGCATGGATTTCATGCACTGGGCCACTAGTGTATATATATATAAAAGCCTAATATGCAAAGTGTCCCCTTGGGAGTTCGACTGACCCAGGAATTTGATTTCTCGCTATGACGTTTGCTGACCACCAGGGGGCGGTGCAGAACAAAGGAAGGCCCCAGCAGGCAGCCTCTAGGGACCCTACCTGTGCAAGAATTTCATGCACTGGGCCTCTAGTGTATCATAAAGTTCTATTTCTTAATCATTAAAGGCATGCTTTGGTTTACTTGTAGATCTGTACATTTTATTATTGCAGATTCATACAGTAGATTTCAAAATTTAATATATCCAAGTAATTTGAATAATAGTGTTTAGTATTATTTTTTTATCAGATTTCTATTTTGAATTTCATTTCGTATTATTGTCATACTTGTTAAAATATTTAGGATAAATAAGATTTTAGGAAAAATACAGATTTTTATAAGTAGTCACAGAAGCATTTGTGAAGATGCGATGAGATACCTTTCTGTTTTCAGAGATTTACAGATGTCATCAGCCTTTGTTTTCTATCCCCAGACATCGTTAGTAGTTATTTTTATAGCTATCAGTTTTCAATGGCCCCAATTCCAGAGTAACTCAAATTTTAAAGTAACAATGAATGAGACTTTACTAATGTCAGATTTGCAAGTCCAGATAAATTATATCTATGTATTTCCCCTTGTCTGCATACTTATTTTTGCTAAATAGTTGATTGATAAGGCATCATTAACCTCATTAAAACCCCTATCTGTTTTCCAAGGAATGGTGAATGCTGGTTTCCCTGTGAAATGTTTATACATTTTAAACACTTTTAAGTTCAATGTGTTTACTGCAGTTTTGTTTTAGCTCTAGTTATTTCTAGATTGGTCTTAAGCTTCAGACTTTATAGACTTGGGCAAACTTTATGTGTTTAGTAGATGGCTTTCTTTTCTTAAAAAAGGATGCTTTATTTTGTCACAAAGTTTTATGCTTTGTTCAATTTCTTGAATGTTTTTGTTATTGCTTTGAGGTTTCTTTAGTGTCATTTTTTAAAAACCTGTGGCCCATATATTTCCAAGCTTTCAAGAGATGTTTTGTTTTTAATAAATACTGTCCAAGAGACTGGTGATTTTTATTTATATAAATGAAATATCTCTGAAAAAAAAGTCTATAGTTATGTGTGTGGTGTATATATATATATATGGTAGAAATCTAAATGCCTATTCAAAGACATGACATATTGATTAAAATACAATTAAAACTTACCAGAAATAATTTTCTAAAAATGTTCCCTAAATCTTCCTGTCTATAATCAGTTTGACAGATAAAAACCCACCTTCAACAAATTGAAATTCCTTCAGTAATTTCAATTTTAAGTTCCTAAGAAATTGTTAGTCTTTCAAAAATCAGAAAAAAAATAATAGAATTTACATGGATACTTTATTTATGAAAGTGCTCTTTAGCTGAAACTTTAAGGTAGTGTATGGAGACACTAAGTATAGTTTTATTTTCAGCTGCACTGAAAGATTGTGCTCCCCAGTTGGCTCCACATTTTGTCAAGCATGGCTTCCTCTGCCTGCCACTTCCTCCCACCCCAGTCCTTTGCATGACCACATGATTTTCAGGACTCTTCTGTGCCATCCCTGAGCCCTCCATCTGGGCTTTGATGCCATCTTTGGTGCTTCCTGGAGACCTGTGTTTTTCCTTATTACACTATTGCATAAATGAGTGTTTTTGGTCAGTGCTCCCTTCTAGGTGTGAGCTTCTTTCTTATTGGGATTGTAGAGTAGAATTTTATTTATTTATTTATTTGTTTATTTATTTATTTATTTATTTAATCTTTATTGTTGAAATTATTGCATATATCCCCCTTTTTCTCCTTGACCCTTTCTAGCCTGCTCCTGCCTCCTGCCCCAGGCCTTCACCACCCTATTGTCTGTGTCCATGGGTTATGCATACATGCATACAGGTTCTTTGGTTAATCTCTTCCCACCTACCCGCCACCCCAGCCTTCCCTCTGAGATTTGCCAGTCGTTCCATGTTTCAATGTCTCTGGATCTATTTTGTTCATCAGTTTATTTTGTTCATTAGATTCCTAGACTGTGAGCTTCATGAAGGCAGGATGCAGCCTGCTTCATCATTGCCTTCTCAGTGCCTAGTGTGGTACCTGACCCATCCGTGCCTGCTGACTGTGGCTCAGCCAACACATGTTGGGTGACACAACTCTGAGCCTGGAAGGTGGAGGCGGTGGGGCAGGAAAGGATGTCACCAGAATTGTTACACATGAGCACAGCATTGACTAAAATCGTAACCATGTGGAAGAGAAGGGGAAGGTTTGTAGAATGCTATCCATGAATGAACACATAGTCAAAGCTAGGGGAAAAAAAACAAAACATGGTGACCAGGAATCAGATTTAGAGAACAGGGAGTTCAATATAAAAGAAGGTGGGAGAAGAAAAGTATTTCCCCAAAATAATCATATTCTATTGGATTTGGCAGTGAGTTAGTCAGAGATGGCCTGGAGAAACTTCAGTGTAGAGCTGTATTAATGGGAAAGACTCCAGCGTTTGACAAGTAGGGCCACTTGTATGCTGGTGGTAACTAAAATTGTGAGGAACAGATAAATAGTGTAGCTTTCGGTTCTGCAAATTCATTGAAGAAGAGAAGAAAGAGAGAAAGAGCCTTAAATGTCACTTAAAGAAGCAGAGCTGAAGCCTTGAGAGCAGGAAGTGAGAGTTGGCTGAAAAGCCACTGATGCAGAATAAAAAATTACCTGGTATTTAATAATGATGGAAATGATGATTTAGCAATTTATGGTGATGAATAGAGTACAGCACGGGCCAGGCTCTCATGACTGCATTTACCTTAGAACAGTCATCTGGAGAAGACTACACACTTATCTACACAGAGGTCCATAGTGACTGAGAGGCGGGTAACCTGCCCAAGGTCCCCAAACTGGTAAATTTTAGAGTTGGGAATGGAACTGAGTGAGAGGACCTTACCCTCCACCCTCTACGCTTTAACCACACTCTATGCTGCCTTTCTGGTATAACTGTCCTGGTTTCAAGGACTATGTTTATTTTATCTCATTTGACCTTGAGAAAATCTATAAGATAAGCATGAAAGGTATTAGCATCTTCAACTGAAAGGCAAAGAAACAGGCTTAAAGGAAGCTGAGAGAGGTGCCCGGGTATCCGTGTTCTGTGAAGGATAGTGATTCAATCTGAACCAACAGCTGTTAGACTTAATCACATCTGTTCCCACTAAACCATGCTACCTCCACAGAAGGTACACCATTAGAAAAATTGTATTTGTGCCAATACTTTTACTATAAATCAGTACAGGTATGTGTGTGTGTATCTGCACCTGTTAGGTAGCTGTTAGATGCACGTACCTGTTAGAAAACACTGCACATACTCAAAGGTCATAGGAAAATCTGTATTCTCACAGAATAGGTCCATGCATCCAGAGAAGCAGAAGGCATTTTGTGAAAAATTTATCACCGTGGCTTCTAAAAGTTGAAAGCAAATGGCTGCATTTTTAAGCCACTCTACAGGAGCTAGTCGTGGGTATGGTGTTTTGTGCCCTAACTTAGTAATAGCTGCAGGCCAGTGTCCTCGTGGGCACTGTCATGTTCCAAGGTTGCCAGGTGTTTTTGAGCAAGTAAAGGGAGACCCCCCAGGCTAAGCTATGAGTTTGCATTCTTCTTAGCTGCAACCTTACAACAATGTCAGATACTAGCAGTCGTCTCTAAAAATTTACCAATAATGAGTAGATATGATATTGCTTTTTCTTTCCAGGTCTTTTTCTTTTCTTTCCCCTCAAGCACGTGTTCTCTACTGCTTTTAACCTTCCTTCCACTCACTCCTAAAGCTTCTGACCTAAATTACCAACCTGAAGGAGGTAGAGAAAGGAAGGCGGTGGGGAGGGAGAAAGGAAGAAAACCCATTTTGAGGTCACTCATGATGCATGCTGTGCCGACTGCCTTCATGCTCAACTAATTCACACAACAGCCCTGCAGAGTCAGTGTTTTTACATCTACTTACACCAGGAAGAAAAGCGAGGCCAGAGAAGAGATAACTCGGGCCACGTCTCACAGGGAGGAAGGGAGATTCACAACCATGTTTGGCCCCTAATGCCATGGTTTTTATCTCTGTGGTAAAGATTGTTTACAATTCGAGGTTAGGTGTATTGTGACACATAATCGTGATCAGAAGTGATTACTATCCTGTGAAATAACACACAGAATATCATGCATAAACGTTCAGAGTTATTTAAAGTAAATACCCAAATACTCACCATTCGGGGTGCAGATGGCACCTGCCACCTCACCACCCCTGTCCCTCGTGTCTTTTTCTGTCACACCTGCTTCTGGCCTTCATAGAGGGAAATACCATCCTGGTCTGTGACCACTCCTTGCTTTCTTTTCTTTAAAGCCTGCTTAGAAGTGTGTGTTTTTCTTGTTATTGTTACCTAACAAGGGAGATTTCGTCGTTTTCGGGTAAGAAGATGGATATTCACTGGCAGGTAAACAGGAATATGCTTATGATAGAATGTTTGCTTTTCTCACTCTGAAGGTCATGAGTCTTAGGGTTTAGACTCGCAGAACCATTTCTCAGCCTTTGAGTGCCACTAAGTGGCTGTCACAGAAAATACAGCATCTTACAACTTGGGCTATTCTGGCTGCTAGTAGCTGATTTGCCTTTGGGTTCCTGATCTCGCTTCTGCGAGGCTTCTTAGAACTTGGGTTTAACTGCTTACAGGGAGGCATTTGTGCAGTCTTCATTTTAAATGGGAAATCACTGACGTGCTAACGTGGCTGTCTACCTCACTCTCCACTTGGGACTCCCCTTGAGCCCGATCACTGCAGTGATCTGTAGGGGGTTGGGCGGGGGCTTGGGCCCAGGCCTGCTGGTCAGGGAATGGGCCTCACTGTCCTTTCATGGTCAAGGAGCTTTGTGTCTGAGAAAGCAGTCCATATGTTATAGTTCTGTCATGAGTTGCCAGGTCCCTTAATGGCACAGGTGGGCCTTTTGATATTTACTCTCTTTTGAAGCTATATCATGGGGATCGGGCTGCCTTTGAACACAGGAAGTTTGTGGGCATTTTCTGGGCATCAGAGGTGGTTTTAGTAATAGAAAGAAAGTAACTTTATAGCACTTTTAAGACTTATCTGTGACGGGAGTTTATTGGTTCCTGTTTAATAATCAATGCAGAATTTGTGTGTGTATTTGGCAGGGGTGTGGGGGTGGGTGGCATCTCCATGATATCCCATAGGCAACCCTAATTTTTCTAAAGGTTGAGAAGTAGATTCTAATTAAATTACTACCTTATATTTTGAAAAACATAATCTTCCCTGATGGCAAATTTGGTCAATTCACATATTCAGCAGTTATTTGTGGAGGGACCTATTAGATACCAACATTATCAGCTTAAGTTAAAAATATTTCTATTTTCATGACATTGTATCCATAATGGAGAACCTAGAAGTAATGATTAAGTAAGTGAGTAAACTAAAATTTTAGATGAGCTACTTTCCTATAACAATAAAAAACATGAAGAAAATCAAAGAGGCTCTTGGGTTGGAGAATGAGTGGGAAGAGAGAAGAGCTGTTTTCGGTGAGATGGTGGGGGAAGGCTTCTCTGAGAACCGGACATCGGAGCTCAGTTACCAATGCAGAGAGTGAGTCAAGAATTGCACAGCATTTGAGACCACGAGACTAGAAAATGCAAAATCCCAGCAGAATGCGCCTGAGAAACAGAAAGGTGATTGGTGAGTGAAGAAGAAAGAGGGAGAATGAGGGTGGAGAGAGAGGGGCACGTCCAGTCCCTTCGCTCCTGGGTGGATTCTCTTCTGCAAACAGTGGCCTTCACGGGAGGGATTAGGCTCAGGAGCACCATCACACACTTTACATTTTCAATACGTGGTTGTAGCAAACAGCATGTTCATGAAGATCTTCTGAAGCAAAGCTAACATTCAATTGATGGGAAAGTTGATGAGTTTTTAGAATGGTACAGGACACAGCATGTTGGTTATATCAAAATGAGGCAGACACAAACCATGCAATGGAGGAAGCATACTTTGGGAATTATTATTATAAAATTAGTATATATTTTCCCAATGCTCTTTTTTCTTGTATCTTTCACATTTGCCTGTTGACCCTCACTCACAGGCTACACTTGCTGAAGAGTTGCATGCTCCTGCTCAATTGTGTGGTTCTGGTCCCAACCGAAGTACATCTTGTTGTGCCCTTGATTTCCTTCCTTCCTTCCTTCCTTCCTTCCTTCCTTCCTTCCTTCCTTCCTTCCTTCCTTCCTTCTTTCCTTCCTTCCTTCCTTCCTTCCTTCCTTCCTTCCTTCCTTCCTTCCTTCCTTCCTTCCTTCCTTCTGCTTCAACATGGATTGGCTGCAGCCTGCACTCCCCCTGCTGGGGATCAGTTCACAACCTGGACATGTGCCCTGACTGGGAATCAAACCAGTGACTTCTTAGTGCATTAGTCAATGCTCAATCACTGAGCCATACAACTTTCTTGAGACGCTGCTGTGATGTACTCTTGTATTTGTGTGGGGATGTTTTGAGGAATTCATGCCTTGTCTATCACATGACCTCCCAAGGAGATGCTGTAGCATCGGGGCGGGGCAGGGGCAGGGAGGTGGAGAGTGTGTTTTTCCTGGGCCTGGAATGCCTTAATGTCAAAGACATTAATGTCTCCTCTTTGCCAGGGACATGGAGCTGAGTTACTCTCTTACTCAGGGTTTTCTGTGAATGAAGGGCCCCAAAGTTCACCTTCACCATGGGTTATTTATGTATGCATCTTATTGTATCACACGCATTTCTGTCAACTACCTAGAATCCTTTCTGCATCCAAACACAATATGTAGGTGTCATCAAACATGCTCCACACCCCTAATTAGTTTAAAACAGCTGCTCACAGGTACTTCCTGAGGCCTTTCATTTGCCTAGAATGGCAGGCCATCGGCAGGAGTGGTGGATCCCTCTCTCACCACAGCCCTCACCCTCCGTGCGCTGGCACCCACATACACACCATGAACACAGGCTAACTCATGCTCACATGCCGAAGACTGTCCAGGAGAAGCCCAAATTTCTGTCTCTTAAATAGACTCCATTGGTTACTACAGATGGCGATATATCAAAATATACGCAACTAGTCCTTGGCATTGGCAGTCTCACAACCTTGTCTGAGGATCCTGCTCTTTCCTCCTGACTTGTAACATTTTTCTCAGACCCCAGAAATGTGTTAAAGAAGGGACTCTCTCCTACACTGATTGTCTTCTCTTCCAGATCATTTCTAAAACAATGACTTCTTGTGCTCACAGGGAAAAAAAAGAAATGCAAGGGAGAGACCCTATTTCATGAATGTAAAAAGAAGTCGACTTCATATGCCAAGAACATAGACATTCTTTGTAGGTGGGAAAGAGGGGGCTGGAAAGACAGACAGAATCCTGGGAAGTTAGCATCATGCCTTCAGGTTTAAAGCAAATATTTGCTTTTTCTAAGACACAGCAGCCAACCCCGAGCAGCAGGCCCGGCAGAAGCCGGAACGGGAGGGCAGAACACATCCTTTGTGGAAGTCAGATACATTTCATGCTCTTTAACACAGCCTCCCACTGCAGGCCTTTCACCGCAGTCTGGCTGCTTCCCCCGCGGGCACAAGAAAGGAAACGTGATTAAAGTGCCCTCAGTAACAGACAGCAGGAGGCAGTGGTCTTGGCGTCTTCTACCCAGGGGGAGCGGGTCCTTGAACAAGACTCCTGAGAGTTCTTTGAAGAAAAGACGCTGGGACTCCCAGGGCGAGCGGAGGTCTGCCATAACGTGTGTTCATTTCCTCTACTTCCTAGGGCTCCTTTGACTTCTTGTCCTTAGAGCGCCACCCTCTTCATTAAAAGAAGGAAAGAGAAGTGGAGTTCCTAGCTGGGGCCAGGGCTCACGTAGCTCCCCTGGGCGTGGGAGTGTTCAAACCTGACTTCTACAAGGCAATCAAGTAGAGGCACATGATAACTAAATCTCTGTGAGTGTGTATGTGTGTGTGGGGGGGGGGGGGGGAGGGAAGAGAGGGAGAGAGAAAGAGAGAATGTGAAGGAGTGAATGACTTGAATACAGGAAAGTGTTTTTGCTCTGTGCTTAGTGGCCTGGGATATTGGATGACCAGAATTGCCTTTGCCTCAGTCCAATGAACAGGCTAGGGTCCCCCTCACGCCCCCCCTTCAGGACCAATTCCTGGACCTTTCTCTTTCTTTAAAAGGGCAAGGAAAAAAAAAAAAAGGTTTGCAATCAGTATTCAGACATTCTTATAACTAATAGGATTAGGGGCGTTACAAAGGGATTTGAACAAGATAATTAGTTTACTGCTTCGTCCACAGTGGAGGGAGCGAAATCCTTCTGAGAAAAGGCAGACAAAACAGGTCAGAAACTGTGTGGGAAATGAGGTAAGGCCTCTCCACGCGGCCCCGGCCCACTGGAATATTCTGAAAGGGCCGCAGAGCCTTCATTCATTGCTGCAGACGTGTTTGCCCTTTCCTTTTTTTTCTTTCTTTTTTTTTTTTTCTTTTTCCCCAACTTGGCTACCAGAGGTGTGAAGAAAAGTGACTTACTTAATTTGAGGGTTTATGGGTGTTGTTCCTGGACACAGTGCATTCTGTCCCACGTGTACAAACGCTGCCTTCAGACTCTTTCTCAAACCGCGAAAGAAAACCTGAAGAGCTCTTATCAGGCCTTTTACAAGCTGGAAAAAATGGCACAATTTGGAGAACTGTTTAAAAAATCTGACGTTCTTGAATAGATTTATTAATTTAGTTGCAAAAGAAAAATCCTACAAACAGAAATGGGAGCGGCGTGTTCTGTCCTTAATTAAAGTGCTGACTTACGTATCTCTGCTCTAATTTGGAGAGTTTTCACTGTGGCAGAATACGCTTAAGGAGAGCCAGTGGAATTTTAAAAATTACAAAAAGGAAATTTTATTTCTTTCTCTATTTTAAAAAATATGTTGTTATTGATTTCAGAGAGGAAGGGATAGAATGATGAGAAAGAATCATTGATTGGCCTGCCTCCTGCACGCCTCCTACTGGGGATGGAGCCAGCAACCCGGGCAAGTGCTCTGACCTGGAATCAAACCTCTGACCTCCTAGTTCATAGGTCGATGCTCAACCACTGAGCCACACCGACTAGGCAGTGAAGTTTTTTTATAGCCACATTCCATTCTCCCATCTCCTCCCCATCTTTTTACAAAAACAGTGTTACCAGCTGGACTATTGTCTGTCCATCAAAGATATGTCCAGAAGAATAGTAAAAACACCGGAGACTTCAGTTAGCTTCTGGATCTTGTAGCAACCGCCAACCGAGTCAAAGCCAGCAGCAGTCCTGAGAGCCTTGTGTCTGGCCTGGGCACAGCTCTAACTTAAGACTGGGAGGCGGGCGGCACACATTTCTGCCGAGTGAACTGTCCACTGGCCTCACAGAAGTCGGCTTTCTCCATCTAGTTCGCGGTGAAAGAAGGCTGGTTGGCAAAAGGACCTGCTGGGCTAGGAAAGCATTTCAACTGCGTCGTGGCATATTGTTCAAATATGACATCAGGAAAGCAGCCCACATGTGTGCTTTCCTATTCCCAGAGTTTGGTTTGTGTTTATTCCTTTCTCCCACTTGGACAGAATGCATACATTGTGTGTTATTTTCATGTCACAATGAAATGTCTTGTTAGTTTCCCTCTGCGAATAGATGAAGCCGTTCTTTGCCACTGTGTCCTCAGTCCTGGGTTTAGTTTTAGGATGCAGTTTGAAATTAACCTTTTATGGCTGGGCAAGATCCTCTTTGAGCAAAGATGTCCAACTGGCCAGTGGGTTTTAAACTCCAGCTTTTCCCTGCTGGCAGAAGGAATGTCTTTGTAATTTATCTATAATCTATCTATATAAAACCCTAATATGCAAATCGACCGACCAGCGGAATGACTGGCGGAACAACCTGTCGCTATGATGTGCATTGACCACCAGGGGGCCGATGCTCAATGCAGGAGCTTCCCCCAGCCTGCAGGCTCCAACAGGTGGCAGGGGGTGGGGCCAGCAAGCGGGCAGTGCCAGGCCAGCCAAGGCGGGTGCAAGTGGGGCCCCAATCACCTCGCTGGTCGCCCCACAGATTGGCCTTGATCGCCGGCCAGGCCTAGGGTCCCTACCTGTGCACATATTTCTGCACCAGGCCTCTAGTTTAGCTATAATGTATCACCCTTGGGAATAAGCTCTTAACTGGTCTCTCTGCTTCCACTTTACGCCCTTTCCTGTGATTCTCCAAACAGCAGCCCAAGTGATCCTGTTACCACGTTATACCGTGCCAACCCCTCTGCAAAGGTCCCCCCCCCCCTGCAGTGGCCCCCAACTGCCTAGTGGCTTTAACGCAGTCTGCTAGTCCCTACCTTATCTCGACTCCCACAATCTCTCTGAGACTTCACCTCCTACAGCTCTCGTCCTGCTCACCACACTCAGAAACACTTGTCTCCTTGCTCTAACCACACTATGTCAGGAATATTTCTACCCCAGGGCCTTTGCACTTGCTGTTATCTCTGCCTAGAATGTTCTTCTCTCAGCCATGTGGCTTGCTACCACCTTCTGCCTATGGTTTATAATTTTTTCCTAATTTTACGAATGCAGACAAAACTGTATAGCATTTTACTTCTTCAACTTCTTATGCCAAATTCCCCTTCCCTGCTCTACGTTTTCCCCATAGACTTTCTATCATTGGAGATACCTGTCTGCTATTATTTGCTTCTCTCACAAGAACATTAGCTCTGCAAGGGTTCAGCCTCATGCATAGCCATTTCCAGGAACATGCCACAGGGCTCTGCACACAAAAGATGGTTCATACATGTTTGCTGGGTGGGTGATTATTTTCTTTGTCATTTTCAAGGCTGCCTTTACTGAGCACTAACCATGTGTCAGGCACAGTGCTGAAGTACTATCTCCATCTTAGCCATAAAACTCCTGGAGGTTCACCTTGGCTGGTGTGCTCAGTGGTTAGAGCATCTACTTGCACACTGAAGGGTTGAGGGTTTAATTCCAGGTCAAAGGCACATACCTTAGTAGCAGGTTTGATCCCTGGCCCCTGTATGAGTGTGTGCACCTCCCTCCTCCCTTCCTTCCACTCTCTCAAAAAAGCATTGAAAAAAATATCCTTGAGTGAGGATTAATTTAAAAAAAAGACTTATAGAGGTTAAATGACTTGTTCTAAGCTGCAGTATTAGTTTTTTAGAACTGCTGTGATGAACACTGAGAAACTGCGGGGCTTAAACCATACAAATGCGCTGTCCCACATTCTAGAAGCTAGGAGTTTGAGATCCAGGTGCCGCAGGGTGGGTCCTTCTGAATGGCTTCCATGCCTCTCCCTAGCTTCTGGCTGGGAAGCCTGGGAGCCCCTTGGCTTAAGGAAGAATCACTCCCATCTCTGTTCATCTTCAGGTGCGTTCTCCATGTGTATCTCTCTCAGTGTCTGAGTTCCCCCCTTTTATAAGGACGCCCGTCATTTTAGATTAGGGCCCACCCTAATAACCTCATTTTTGTAACTTGTAAAGACTCCATCTCCAAGTAAGTGCACACTCTGCAGTATAAGGGTCAGGACTTCAGCACATGGATTTGTGGGGGTCAGAGTTCAACCCATACGAGCCATTCATTTCATCAGAAGAAGGGCTTTGATTCAAACTGGGATGCCAGAGCTCACAGTGCACTAACATCTGAATCCATGTGGGTTTAGTAATATCTATTAAATGCCTACTTTGTGCTGTGGGTGCTGCACGAACTTAGACAAACAGTGCTCAGCCTCTGTTCTTATTTTGTTGCTTGTTTAATATATTTTTATTGAGTTCTGAGAGGAAGGGAGAGGGAGAGAGAGATAGAAACATCAATGATGAAAGAGAATCATTGATCGGCTGCCTCCTACACACCCATACTGGGGATCAAGCCTGCAACCTGGGCATGGCCCTTGACCAGAATGGAACCTGGAACCCTTCAGTCCACAGGCTGACGCTCTGTCCACTGAGCCAAACCGGCCAGGGCCAGCCAGCCTCTGTTCTTGAGGAACTCACTACATAACAGGAGAGGAAGACATCAAGTTAAAACTATGGCTTAAAGCACCCAGCCAGCAGCTCACTTTCCATTCTGGATCACATAGAGCTTTCCCTCTATTGGGATTATTTTGCCAAAGCCTTCTAATGAAATAGTTTCACCATTTAATTTAATTTTCAGTGGGCTTGCCAAAAGTACAATTAATTGGTAAAAGTTCCAATTACGAAACTTTGCTTTGGGAAGCAGTCTGTCATGTCTTTCTATACCATTAAATTGAACCCTATGCTCATCATCCTGGCAGAACATCTTGATATACTTGAAGAAACATGGTAGGGGAAATAAAAATGTATATATTGTCAGTGCTACACGGCAGGGTTTCCGAATACAAATGATAGCCTGGTTGGGTTCTGCCGACCCATCACGAGGCTGCATCTCCCTGGAGCTGGAACTGCATCTGCGCTTGGCAAGGATGCGTGGCCACCAGGCAGAGCGGGAACCATGTGTCCATCTCCCAAAGAAGATATACTGTCTTGTGTGCTGTTGGGATCGGATGTGCTTATGTTGCAGACTTTAAATCAATTTCGGAAGCCTTTCGACAGATGTTGACCGCTACAGGTCTGCAAATGGCAGAGGCTGTTGTGAACTTCAGCTGCTGCATACAGCGTAAGAAAGCGCTGAGATGTGGGGCAGTAGAAAACAGCACAAAGCATGAAACAGGGACTGCGTGAACTTTCCTGAAATGGTATCATCTGTTCAGTGACGTCCTCTAAGCCGTGTCATCTCTGAAACGAAAGTGGCCGTTTTCTCAGGTTGAGGCCGAATGTTTGTGATTTTAGGTTCTAGAAGATGCTTTGGTGGCCTTTATTCCTTGCAGTGGATTGGATTTATTTGTAAACTGTGATTATTGAGATATCTTTTTTCAACGCTGGCTAAACTGCATTCAATTATACTCTAACATTTGGGAGTGGGGCGGGCTTCATTTTAGCCGAGGCACCAGTGAAGGAGTTGGAATGCCCAAAGCAGGCCTTCATGAAGCATTTTAGCTTCTCTGCACATCTGAGCGCCGATTTTCCCTGCAGTTGAAGCTGCACCCCACCCCTGACTCAAATATCTAGCCTTGCGTTAACAAGACTTGACTCAGGGCCACCACAAGGTTAATTGAAAGTGGCTGAAGCTTCCATATGAGAAAAAAAAAATTTCTCCATAAACAGCAAACTTTTAACTAATAGACAATGTGATTTATGATGGCCTTGAAATTCGTCCTTGGGCAGGAACTGGTGAGACACAGCCTTGCCAGTGTGGCAAGGGGAGCGGTGTGTCCTGGTCCAGTGTAGACCCTCTTCTTTTATGACCTGGGTTTTACCTCCTTCGCTGATGCTTTTGTTTGCTGATAGGTTTTGTGACCATTTTCTTACATCAAGTGTTTATACCTCTTGCAAAGAATGTTCAATCTTTTGTTTAAATTTGCTACAAATATGCCATGTGAATACTACCAAAAGCATGTCTAGGTAGCTTGCTTTCAATATGTATTTGCTACAAAATAATAGCACTACTGGTAACTGGTGATCAGGTTCCCTCATCCAATAATCCAATCTCTCTCTCTCTCTCTCTCTCTCTCTATATATATATATATATATATATATACATATATATATATATATATAAACATTTTTTTCCAATAAAGTACTTTATGGTTCTTGTAGAGTGGAAAAGAAATGGTTAAAAAGTAATGTTTTGGCACATCTACAAGGGAATTATCAGAACCAGTGAGCAGAGAGGACATTTCAAAAAGCTTTTCTTTAGCTTGGAAGTTACTCTCCTTTAAGCAAACCTCAGGAGCTATAACATCCTCATTCAGAGAGATGGAAAGGGTACTAATGATGCACATGTATGTGTAGTTGTGTACATATGTGATATATATATATACATATATATACGTATATATATATATCACATATGTACACAACTCTCTCTCTCTCTCTCTCTCTCTCTCTCTCTCTCAAAAAATGTTCTTATAGTTATCATGTCCTGGGTATAATATAGCCTAGTTAATCAGAAAAGCAAACTCATATGTATTAAAAATTATTTTACTAAGACAAGCACATAATAACATTACAACAAGCAAATGATTCAGTCAATGTACCTGGTATGTATAAATTGCTATTCAGGAACAGAGGAAGAAAAATACAAATGTTAAGATGGTGGGTGGGGGAGGAAAATGTCTGAGGGAAATGAATTGGTTTCTGTAGAGTCTTTTTTTAAAAATATATTTTTTATTGATTTCAGAGAGGAAGGAAGAGGGAGAGAGAGATAAAAACATCAATGATGAGAGAGAATCATCAATCGGCTGCCTCCTGCATGCTCCCCACTGGGGATCAAGCCCACAACCCCGGCATGTGCCCTGACCAGGAATCAAACCGTGACCTCCTGGTTCATAGTCCGGCACTCAATCAGTGTGCCACCCTGGCTGGGCTCTGTGGGGTCTTAATGAGCTCATAGTTGCTTGTTGGTAGAAAAAGGAGATGTTCATATGGGGTGAAGTGCAGGGGAGAGATGGGGCACAGGCAGCTAGCAGGCTAGTATGTACAAAGGCACTTGGCCAAATGGGGGAGGTGGGTTGTGTTGGAGAATGAGCATGGATTTCATGAAGGGTAAAGGATATGGAAGAGGCCAAGATGTGACTGGGGTAGGAGAGAGTCACAGCTGGCCGACTTTGAAATCTTCACAGCAAAGAATGAAATGACTGTTTATGTTTTTAAAAGTTCCTTGGTTAGAAAGATGGACGGTGAGTTAAGGCATAGACCGGAGGCAGAGAGATTCTGTGTTCCGTGTGAGGTCTGGAGAGTGAAGGAGGAAGGTTAGGAGCCTTTGCTGTGTCACCAGCTAACCCAAGGAATTGTCCCTTCAATTGAAATGATGGCTAAAGTTTCATGTCCCCTTATCATTTTTCTAGGGTGTGTTTGGATGAGTTATGAATTGAGGCTTCTTTCAGATGTGAGAGAAGGCTGAGGAAAATAAATGAAACTTGAAATGTTGCTAATAAGATACTGAAATAGGAAAAGGCTACTTCTTCTTGCTCCAATAGTTTACAAGTGACTAGAATAAGTCACAAGAATACAGATCTTGGAGTTGAATAGAATTTTGTTTCTCATAGGTCATACCATGCCTGGGAAATCTCCAAGTCCTTTATAGCAATATATCAGGGAATGCAGTGACATTTTCAGCCTATATTGTTCACATTATTTGTGCATGCACACGCATAGCCTTGGTGATTAGAAGTCTTTTATTAAAAGATGAAGTATTGAGAAAGGCACAAAGGATTCACTTCGGTCTTTTTAAAGGGGCTACTGAAATTTTGACTTAACATCTCCCTGTGTGCAGACACAAATGGATAGGACTTAATTTTTTCCCCACGTGAGAGATAGCTGCCTTCTTGGAAAAGGCCTAAAATATGTCTCAAGAACAAAACCTTGAAGATTATAAAGGTTTGAGAGATTGGTGCTTTAGGGGACAAGGCATGGAAATGGTACATTTTCTCATAAAGTTTAAATGCATTTTGACCCAAACTGATAACTTTTAGCTCAAGGCGCTTGAGTGCATCAGTCAGTCATTCATTCATCACAAGTTTATTGAAACATGGCTAACACATCAAGTCATCAGCTATGGGGAGAGGACAGGAGTAAAGCAAAAAAAAAGGAAACTAAAAATTTAATTTGAAACTAGACCACAAATGGCTTTATAACCACGATTAATAAGCATTTATTGAGCACTTACTATGTACTAGTACTAGTCTGCAAGTCTCTATTCTAGAGGTCATCATGGAATATTTGAGGGTAACTGAAGCCTCAAAAGTAGATGAGAGGATGAATAAGCCCTGCAGAGCATCGCTATGTAATGGTTTCCCCGGAGAAGAGAAACAAAATGTGAGATCGAGATGGAGCACCCAGTGTGGCAAGAAGAGAATCGGGAGACAAAGACAGACATTCAAGGAAGACAAAGGGGTCCAGAGTGTCAGGTGCTGGGCTTGCTTGGGTAGTGACAACACCACTGGATTACCAAAGACAAAGGGAATGCTACTTCAGCACATGCTGGAAGAGGTCTGTGTTAACGTGGGTCAAAGGGCATCATCATCCTTGGAGATGGGGCAACACCAGACAGAGTTACTGGGAGTACAGATGCATTCATCAATTTAGTAGGAGAAGAAACATTGTAGAGAAATTCCATTTCTCTCAGTGGATTAGAAGACAGACTTATTTTTCCAGATTCAGGAGGCTAAGGGTAAGGTGGGAAATTTGAAGAGAATGATCATGGAAACCACTGGCACCAATTAACATAGTGGCAAATGGAAAAGGACAAGAATAGCTCCAGGAAGGAGGACTGCCGGGCCCCCCTGAAAGTGAAAACCATAAATTTGTAATAATGTCACATTCTCTTATTTTATTTTTATTCTGCTGTTTTCTCTGAAAGTTGTCTTCGGGGGGGGGGAATTAACTTAATTGGCATTTAATTATCTTGCAGGTTTTATGGCAGTTGTGATAGATTTCCTAGTAAGTGGCTTTCCTTGTCTTCAGGCTCTGGAGTCAGACACACCTCTGTCAGATTTGGGCTTCATCATTCTAAATGGAGAACCTTTTGATTATATCACAGTATTTTAAAATCTTTTTTTAGAATTAGCAATGATGTCACAGTGCAGAGCCCAGGACAGTGTGTGATAAGTACTTGGTATCACCACTGCTGTTTTCATCACTATCCTAATATATAAAAACCCTGTGTCTGTCACGACTGGAGGCTTGACCAACCAGAAGTCAGTCCTGCAGTCAGCGCTGGGTTGCCTTGGTGACCCAGCACTGACTGCTACAGCTGCAGGCAGAGTGACCCAGTACTGACTGCTGAGGGGGCTGTGAATCAGGCCTGGAGACAGGCCTGAAGAGAGAAGCAGGGTCTGATCCATAGCCTCTGTGGCAGCTGTTGATCAGCACTTGCCTCTCTCTTTGTCTCCAGCAGCCAGGCCTCCATTTCTCCCCAGGCCTCCACCAGGGCTGCTGATCAGCCCCACCTTTCTGATCAAGCTCCAATGATAGGCCCAGAGATGCTGACTGGCATAGAAACCAACCAATCAGAACCAAACTGGCCAGCAGAGGAGGGCAGTTGGCAAGATCAGGCCTGCAGGGGAGGGCAATTGGGGGCGAGATCAGGCCGGCAGGGGAGGGCAGTTGGGGGCACGATCAGGCTGGCAGGGGAGGGCAGTTTGGGGGGACCAGGCTTGCAGGGGAGGGCAGTTGGGGGCGAGATCAGGCTGGCAGGGGAGGGCAATTGGGGGTGAGATCAGGCCAGCAGGGGAGGGCATTTGGGGGCGAGATCAGGCCAGCAGGAGAGGGCAGTTAGGGGCGAGATTAGGCCAGAGGAGAGGGCAGTTGGGGGCAATTGGGCTGGCAGGCAGAAGCGGTTAGGGGGGTGATTGGGCTGGCAGGGGAGCAGTTAGGTATTAATCAGGCCAGCAGGGGAGTGGTTAAGGGGTGATCAGGCTGGCAGGCAGAAGCGGTTAGGGGCAATCAGGCAGGCAGGCAGGCAGGCAGGCGAGCAGTTAGGAGCCAGCAGTCCCGGATTGTGAGAGGGATGTCTGACTGCAGGTTTAGGCCCAATCCCACAGGAATCATGAAATTCTTGCATGAATTTCGTGCACTGGGCCTCTAGTCTTTTAATAACATAGTACTTGTCTTTTAATTTCATTTCTAAGAGAAAAATTCTTTAGAGTCTCTGAACTTGCCAATTTCTCAATTTCATGTCTTACCTTCTACTGCACTCAAACACCTTTAATGAGCACGCCCACCTCCTGCTGGAAGCTCTCTGTGATGCTGCAGGGACGCTCTGCTCTGCTTCCCAGGCCTAGGTCTCTGTTGCATACTTGAAGGTTTAATTGCATTCTGTCTGGATATCCGAACCCATACTTGCTTGATAGCATCAACAATAGCATCCACCCCGTTACCTGGACATAAAATAAGTGTCCTTTCTGTATCCAGTGCCTCAGAGGGAGCTGAAGACGGCGATTCAGTGGAGCACTGGCAACACTGATTGGCCCCAGCTCCTGCGTCCTCCCTTGCCCCTCTCCTGGCCGTTAATGCAGAGAGCTCTGCACCCAGCCCTGTTATTAAAGTATCTGCTATTAAAATGACAAATTGGTTTCTGTTTCAGTAACTCAGGGTGCTTAAAGACTACTCTTTCCAGAATTGTGTTTTTATATTAACGTGTTAACAGAAGATATTCCTTGACCTGAACATCAGATTTGAAGAATTCACTATGTTTTTGTACTATTAATGTGGAGCTATTTTTAAAAGATCTTTTAAAGAATTTTCCAAAGTTAAATGAATTTTTCTCAAGTAAGAACAGTAGGAATGCCCATTATAGAACATGTAACAAAGGATTTACGTAAAAGCAGAAGATTGAAAGGGACTTGTGCCGTCTCCTCTTTTAGATATTGTCATTTCTTCTAGGAGGTATCATTTCCATCCTGGGTGTAACTAAGCAGTTTTTACTGTATTCTGTGAGCAGCAATATACTTAACTGCAGGAGAATATTATTATTACTGTTGGGGTTATGTATTTGATCTTGTGGGTGTGCCCATGTATATTGTTCCAGGAACAGGTCCACGGATTTTGTAAGTTTCCAAGGGTTCTCCATTCCCCTTTCTCTCATGAAATGTAAGAGTCACTGCTGTAGTGGAAAGGACTTTTCAGTTCCATAAAATTGGGTTCCAACACAAATTGTACCACTGGCTAGTTTGGCAGCCTTGGAGAGATGAAGTGACTTTCTACCCTTGGCTGCCTTTTGAGTTCCCTGAGGATGTCAAATGGGCTAATGAGGCAGAGTACACAAAACCCTGGCCCATAGTGGATGCTTCGTAAATGCCATGGAGACTTCTTCCTTCTTGTCTAAAAGCCATCACTCCAACCATAGCATCCCTCTCATTCATTCACCATCAGAGGCAGAAGCCAGCTGCTCAAGGCTCTGGGCACAACTGTCAGAGAGCTTAAAGCACTTAAGCAAACCTTGCCTGCTCAACTACTGCTAAATCCTTTGACCCTTCTCCATAGCCGGTTGTCAGATGGGAATTTTCTCAGTGGTCTGCCCACTTAAAGCAGTATGTGTCTGGAGGCAAGCAGATGAAGGGGGAAGCCTGTATTGTTAACAATAGAGCAGGGCCATGAGCTTGGTTTCTTGTTTTTTCTCTGGTGGCCCAGGTTGTCTCGGCTCTGCAGTAAGGAAAGGACCAACTCAACGTAATGTCCCATGGGTCCCATCAGCCCTGGACACCACGTTCACTTACTGATGCAGAGTGAGAGTGAGGAAATGCTACTTTTTAAGGGATAGGTAATAAAGAAGAAATAGAAATGCAGCAGTAATGGGAGAAGTTTGGAGAAAGTGTTTAAAATTGTATCCAGGATTTCCAGCCAGTCTGGAGCCAAGGAAGGCCAAAAATCAGTATGCAAGGCTAACTGTCCAAATGTCTTTTCTCTTAATATTGGAAATACATCAGGCAGCTTATAAGCAAACACTTTACAATTTTAAAATTGCAAATTAAGAACAGATAAAAGGAAATATCCATTATTTCCAATGAAAAACTGTATCAAGAAGACCCTTCTGCATGTTTATTTAAATAGTTCACTAAATTTTACACACAAAACATTACAACCCTAAATTCAACTTTTCACATCTTTAACTATATGTACAGAGAATAAATAGGTAACACCATCAAAATAAATGATATTCAGAAATTCTAGTATACACCCAACTCCTCTTTATTGTATCAAATGAGAGCATTGATGAACATCTTAGTTTTTGGTGTACATTTTAGTTTTGGGTGTCATGTATTTATTTTAATTTTTATATACTTTTATTGATTTCAGAGAGGAATGGGGGGCAGTAGAGAGATAGAAACATCGATGATGAGAGAGAATCATTGGTCGGCTGCCTGCTTCATGCCCCACCTTGAGGATTGAGACTGAAACCCAGGCATGTGCTCTGACCCAGAATAGAACCATGACCTCCTGGTTCATAGGTCGATGCTCAACAGCTAAACCACACTGGCTGGGCTGAGGTGTGATTTATTATTAGCGTTTTCCCCAGAACAAGGCAGGAAGAAACTAAGAGGTAGAACCCAGGATTTCCAGATATATAGGAATTGTGAGCAGGACAGAGACTGATGAGAAGGTGGCTGGCTGAGGGGAAGGATATTCTTTGGAAGGCCATCCATCCTCTAAAAAGACAACATCGACTCTCCTTCCCTGTTAGCCACACATTATATGATTCTGACTTCTTAGGACCATTCATTAAAAGTAAAAAAAAAAAAAAAATCCTAGGTTTTTTGGCAACAATTTTTAAGCCTGACAGTTTTCCTTGTCAGCCTGGAAGGCAGCATAGTCTATGAGGAGCCAGGGCTGAAAGTGAGGGACCGTGCATCCGGATAAGGGAGAAGGGGTCAGGCCTATGCAGCCTTCTCACCAACGAGAGATCCAGAGGTTCTCCCTGGGCCTGTGGTGCATCAGGAGTCACTCTGAGTTATAGTAGCTAAAGTGGCTTTATTTCCAACCATTCCTGTTTTAAAAGCCTGTTTGAGGTGATCCCTACTATAACACTGCTCTCTTTTGAATCCCAACATCCTTTGTTGATCTGGAGAGAAAAGGATGGAGTTAGTAGGTAAGAAATTCTCACAGGGAGAGTGCCATGTCCTATGTTTCCTGGAAGGAAATGGGTTGCAGATTGTCTGTGAAAAAGCCAACAGGTAGGTGCCCTTCCCTTTCTGCAGGAGAGCGGCTGTGGGGAGAAGGAGGGGTGAGTGTCTTTGTTTGCCCAGGCATGGCTAGGGTGAAAGAAACAACTATTCAGAAAAAACTGGAACCTAAGAGTCTCAGTTTCCCTCTTCTCTTCCCTCAAGTTCCCTCCCCTCCCCTCCCTCCTCCTCCCTTTCCTTCCACCCGCCCCCCCCCACCACACACACACACACATTAAATAAGCAGATAATTAATTCAGAAGCAATAACTTGGCAATAGCAATAAAGGGAGAATTAGTGGGGGTTTTGGTCATTTTACCCCCTGGATAGTGGAGGAGAAAGAAGGGAATGAGAAGTAGTATTAGGGGAATCCACAGCTCTTCCTCATTGGGAAGATGTTAAGAGTGAGTCTTAAGAAAGAACTGATTGTCCAAAAGGAAATGGGTATTGCTAAGCCTTTACCGACAACATTTGGAGCCCAGAAAGTACATGATCCAGTCTATGTCTGTCTACATACCTTGTCACCCATTGTCTGTCTGAGAGGCTTAAATCAACCCACTTCATAATCCTTCAAAATATTCACTGATACTAGTGTGCTAAGTAAGAATGCACTAGTTTAATGGTATTAAATATGTTGATTGTATGTTTTAAAGATTACTCTTCTATGTGACCCAGTGGCCATAGTTATATAAGCATCCTAAAGTATGATTTTTAAAAATGAGTTCCCTTCAGGAGTAACAGGAAAATAAAATTCCCACCATTTCTAAAAGGGCTTTCTGTTTTGATTTTGTATTGGGATTATGGAGATTCATTGTTTTTCTTGAAAATTCAATTGCTCTTAATTGTTATTATTAGTAACTATGGATATCATGACCGGCTATCTGCCCATGGAATGAAGAAATCTAGATAGATGCATTTGAAAACTTAGTTTAGTTTTTGACTATTATTATTTATTATTTATTGGGGAACTTTGTCCATAGGGAATTGTTGATTTTTCATTCAGTCAGGTTATGCTACAAGTAGAGACAATGTATAAATCTTATTCTTTTGCATTGCTTTGTAACTTACAGAGAGAAATGCATTTTTAACTTTCCTTAAAAAGAAAATAGAACATCAACCTTGGGAGTATTAATTAGACTATTAAGGAATTTAAAAATGACCAATAATTAGAAACTAGAAACATTACAGGGAAAACACAAAAGTATGAAAGCTTGAGTATTTACATTAAAAAATACGATTGAAGCTTCTTAATTTATAACTTGCTAAACAAATTAAAATCCACTGCAATGGTTATTTAATTCAGAAATGACAGCTCAATGCTTTTGTCTGTATTCCTCAAAATGTAATTTGAAATATCTAACCTGCTAAGAGTATAGTCAGTAACAGAACTTGTAGACTTTCTCTTTGTTTGTTTTTTACATTGTCAACTTCAGTTTCCCGAATAGAGAAAGGTACCTTTGATAAAGTCTGAACTTAATCAAAATAGAGTTGGGTAACAGACTCTTCATGGTATGTTCAGGGTACTTCTTTCATCTCGAACAGAACATTAGAGAAGTGTGCGTACTTCTGTCTCTCCATACATACCATTAAAATAATGTTGCTCCCCCTCTCTAGTGAGGCTACAAGAATGACTGTGAGATCCCATCAAACTGACTGAGTCAGGAGGATACCCTATGGCGTTCAGCTACATTTCCTTTAATGTGACATTACAAACAGGGCACCCCAAATCAATTGTATATTAGAATTCTGTATTTCAAGCACATTTTAGATTGTTACAGTTCTATTCCATTTTCTTCTACCTGAGCTTCTCATGGTCCATCGCTCTAATATCAGAAAGAGGAAATGATAACCATTGAAGCTGCAGGGACCCTGAAGTGTTATGTCATCCCATCTCCTTACCTACTGCCAGAGAACATGTAAACCACTCCAGGCAGAGGAGGCCACATCCTATTTCCAAAGATGTGATCTACAGGGAAACTTCTACCCACATTTCTGATCAAGGAAAACTTTCACCCACCGCCCTTTTTTTTTTAAACTCACTCATTCACTTTAAACAGCAGGCACAGTTTCCTTTGCAGATGGATCCTTTGTTCCCTTCTAATGCCACTTAAAAAATACTACAAGTAAGAAAAGGTTATATTAAGTTTTGTTAAGGTGTAAATATTTCCCAAGATCTTGTAAAAAAAAAACACAAACCATTCATACTTTGTTTGTTAATTTCCTATTAACACACACATTACATGGCGTGCGTGTTGGGATTATTTTATCAATGAATATTTCTCACAAAGCTATATTGCAACTGAGAACTGTACTTCAATGCGAGCCCTGCCTGACTCTGCTGGGGTTAATTTTCTGTGTGTATTAACTAAATATAGTTTGTGCATATATCATTTTAGGCAGTACTTTGAGGCAAATTGATTTAAGTGCTTTTTTGGAACAGTTGTTGGGCAGAATTGATTTGGGGCCAATAGATGGACTTACACAGCAAAACTATGCCTGGGTTTATTCTGGCATCTAAATAGAGTTAAAGCAAATGGAAGAATCTGTAGAGCTGGAGTGCCATTCTCCATCAGCTTGAACTGAAATGCTATGGTGTACGATATGAAAAGAGCTTCGGTAACGCACGGTGGGTCAAAGTGCCTATTGACAGCTGGCAGAAACACAAAGTATTTGAGTTGCATTGGAGATTTTAAAGGAAATTCCGTTTTATTGAAATCGCATAAGCTGACATGGTCAAAGTAGAATTGATGGGGTGTCCTAATGGCAAAATCTGCGTCACAAGCTAAAGAAAACTTTACAAGTGGCTAGATGTGAATGGTGTGTGCAATATGCATATTAGATGCATCATTTCTTTCTCTCATGCAAACTCTGAGCATCTTTCCAAACCATGAACAAATCCAGCCTGTAGCATTTTAGCCTGAGCTTCCTGAGGGCAGGGGCTTTGTTCTGTTCACTTCTTTAGTCCCAGTACCTGTTAAATGCTCCAGTAAGTTCCTTTCATTTCTAAGGCTGTTTCCTCATTGCTATGTTAGAGATAGTATCTGCTTCTTAGTGTTATGAACATGAACTGTGCGATATGTGTAAAGCAATAGAACAATGTCTCAGAGAAGAAACAAATCCCTTTAAATTAAGTATATGGAATTGCACTTTGAACCATTCAGCTCTGATTCTTTCTTCTTTTGCACAATTTGCCAACATCTTGCTTTTATATTGCTTGGTACCTCCCATCATTTCTTTCTCTCATTCTCTTCCTGTCTTCTTTTGCCTACCCTACCCCCTGTCACCCCCTCTCCCTCTCTGCCCTCTTCTTTTCTCCCTCTTCCTTTCTTACTTGAACACAGCTCTTAGTTAGTTCTTTGATTTTTTCTAATCTTGTTTAATTCTCTCTGCACTGTAGCAGTTTCCTCTCTGCCCCATCACCCTGGTATGATGAGACAACAGGCAGTGGACTGAGAATCGCCCGATCTGAGCTTGGATTGAGGCCTTTCTGCTGGCAGGGCAGGTGGGCAGGGGTGATGGAAACCTCATGCTCAACCCCACTCTCTCCCTCATGGAGGCCGGCCCCGGGGTAGCTCACCTTGTTTAGAACCAACTGTTGCTTTCCCCGTTTTATATCTGGGTTAACTGTGTTTTAGATATACTCAGAAGTCAGGATATCATGAAAATGTGACTTCTGTTCCCACAAAATGTCCGCTAGCTGCATAATCAAGAGTGGTTTATGCACTAAGTGGAGACATTAGCTTAAGATCGCCTTTCAAAAATTATAAAATGGCTTTTTACATTCAGAACATTATGACATAACCGGATACGGGTTATGGACCTCTTATCCTGCTTTGTAATTCAGGAATGGTACATGATGAATTTAAATTTTCTGAATTTAAAATGTATCTTAAAATAGCCCAGTGCTTACTGGGATTCTTTTAAGTATTTATTGGTAATGACAATATAGTTCATAACTGTAGAAAAGGCTATTCTGTTTTATCCTGAATTGTATTTTGTTAGGTATAATTGGCTAAAATTTTACTATGATATAGCCATATTTCAAAGTCCTATTTGTTGGTATACAGTTCCACATTAAATGAAAATATGTAATATTTACTGAACATTATTAATATGTGGGAGGTCCTATGCTAAATATTTCAACTAATCTTTCCAACAGTTCTATATAATGTTCTAAATATTAGTCTTAAAGGTTGGGAAATTAAGCCTTAGAGAAGTTAAGCAATCTAACTCAAGGTCATAGAGTTCATAAATGGCATTTCCAGGATAAATCTCAGATGATTAAGGCAGAGACTAAGCCCACAAGAAGGAACGGAAGGAAACACGCACAATTGCACGTGGCTCATGGCAGGTCTAGCGTTTATCTGGTGCTTTCTCTAGGCTGAGATCCACCAAGCATTGCACAGGCTTCCTCTCAACTCTATAAAGCCATAACCAAGCACCTTTTATTATCCCCGTTTTATAGAGATGAAGGGGGCGAAGGTAGAGAGATGGAAGGGCTTGCCCAAAAGTAACAGAGCCAGTAAGAGGCAGGGCCCAGATGTGGGTCCAGACCCTCCTATTTGAGTGGCGTGGCTCTTAAGCACACATTGTACTCTTCTCTGTTCACAGGAAGACATATGATTGTTCTCACCTGGCGTGTGTCACATTTAATCAACCTTGAAATGCTCTACTTTTCACCCTTCCTAGCCATGCTTCCTTTCTCCTCCCTTTAGAAATAGCTACCCTATAGGGAATTCTGAGGAAGGAGAGCAAGCATTGATGGGGAAGCCTTCCCCTGCCCCTGCCAACTTCTCCCCAATCTTGCATGAGTTCCTTGTGGTGTGATCCTTGGGACACTCTAATGATACCAGATAATTCAATGCACAAGACTGCACTACATGCAAACTAGTCTTTCTCTTAAATGAATGCAAACACATCTCTCTCATGTGAAACTCTTTTTAAATCCACACACAGCTCTTTGGCTCTTAAATGTATGAAAATAATCATTTTCCATGAAATGCATTATTTAATGCTATGTTATAACAAAAAGAGTTTCAGTAAGTAAACTATACTTTTTGACAAATTAGGAGTTTAAGCTGTGATGACTTTGGGTTGGCATCATTATTTCCAACCCACATTTATATTTATTTGCTTTTCTAAGTTGAAATCTGGGCAAATACTCATTTATCATTACTCAGTAGTTTCCAAAGGAAGTACAGATTTATGGTATTCCTGGTCAGACTCTAAGAGAGGTTAAACTGGGGAGGAAAATAAAATTACCAGTAATTAAATTTACAGGCAGGTTTGCCATCTAAAGCAGATTTATTGCCTCGTAGTGAAAGATAGTTGAGACACTTTCAGATAAAGTGAATCCATTTTTACATGATATAGGTATTATATATTGCTGTTTCAATTTATATAATTAAAATGATATCATTGCACTCTGA
This sequence comes from Eptesicus fuscus, assembly GCF_027574615.1. NCBI lineage: Eukaryota > Metazoa > Chordata > Mammalia > Chiroptera > Vespertilionidae > Eptesicus > Eptesicus fuscus. The sequence goes on along the minus strand of NC_072474.1, from coordinate 106,795,049 downwards.
GGTTAATGGGATACTCAACTGGAAACCATACGTCCTGAGCAATAAAATAACATCACTGCAGTGTCGGCTCTTTGGTTAAAAGCTGATGCAGTATTTCAGCACCGTTAGATTACATTTCATCTTTTAAAGATCTTTAGTACAAGTAAGAGACAAAGACCCTCACGATTAATACAAGCATACTCTTGAAAGTTGCCTTTTTTTTTTTTTTTAAGAAAGGAAAGGACTAGTGAGTATCTATAAAGAGTACTTAGGATAAACATAGTTGACAATTATTTTTATCTTACCTCTTTTTTTTAATATTTCACAAACTGCTTCATTTTAGAGTTACAGGTTTGTTTTAAATTGAAAATCATTGAGGTCTATTAAATATAAAATTGCAAACTTTCTTTGATCATAATATTTCACAATTTTCCTGTCTAAATTACAGGTAGGTAGAGGTAATGTCCATGTAACTAATATATATATATATATATATATATATATATATATATATATCCATGTTAGCACATGGTAAGCTTCTCTTCTCTTCTCTCTCTCTCTCTCTCTCTCTCTCTCTCTCTGTCTCCTTCTTTCTGTCATACATGCACATATATTTAGAAAATATATTTATTATTTAATACTTATTTAGCTCTATATCAGAATACATATGTGGAGAGAAAGCAGTGAGAGGAAAACATGTATTCCCACTTTGTAAAACAATTTGTATCTCAAGTTCAAAACAAATCAAGAGCTGTTTCTATCATCTGTACAAATTCCGTAAGCATGAGCAAAAGAATATGTCTTGTATTACAGAGCTGTCATTGGTTTATAGAGGTAAAATTAGGGAAAGAACACATAATCCAATATATGGAGTTGAACCAAAACAAAGAATTCTTTGAAGAGAGTGTGGTGTCTGAAAAGATTCAAGATGGTCTAAAGCAGTAGCCAATTTCTGATGGCCGTGGACTAATCAATGGACTTCTGTTATATCCTATATAATAAAGAGGTAATATGCAAATTGACCATCAATCCAACACACAAAATGGCAGCCACCATGTGGTCAAAGATGGCCACCCCCATGTGGACACAAGATGGCCACTACAAGATGGCTGGCAGGGGAGGGCAATTGTGGGCAATCAGGCCTGCAGGGGAGGGCGGTTGGGGGTGACCAGGCAGGCAAGGGAGAGCAGTTAGGGGCAATCTGGCCAGCAGGAGAGCAGTTAGGTGTCGATCATGCTGGCAGGGTAGTGGTTTGGGGGTGATCAGGCTGGCAGGCAGAAGCAGTTAGGGGCAATCAGGCAGGCAGGCAGGCGAGCAGTTGGGAGCCAGCAGTCCTGGATTGTGAGAGGGATGTCCGATTGCCCGTTTAGGCTGGGATTGGGCCTAAATGGGCAGTCGGACATCCCCCTGAGGGGTCCCAGATTGGAGAGGGTACAGGCTGGGCTGAGGGACAATCCCCGCCCCCCCCCCCCCGTGCATGAATTTCGTGCACCAGGCCTCTAGTTAGTAAATATTAAATCAAGTGCAATAATGTCACAAAGGAGCATGCTAAATATATTAGTCTCCTGCAGAGGTAGTTATTGATTTTTGAAATTGCCTTACAGAGTCTATTATGTCTATCAACCAAAAAGTGGTTAAACAAAATAGGACATATCCACACAATGGAATATTACTTGGCAATAAACAATGAAGTGCAGACACATATTATATAGCACAGAGGTGGGAAAGGGGAATGACTGCCAATGAGTACAAGGTCTCTTTGGGAGTAATAAAAATGTTCTAAAATTAGAGTATGGTGATTATTTCACAATTCCATAAATAATCTAAAAACTCTTAAATTTTACAGTTCAAATAAGTAATGTTTTAGCATATCAATTTTGTCTCAGTAAAGCTATTAAAGCTATTGCAAACATTTCTCTTAGGGGGGAGATCATAATTTGTTGAGATGTGACGTTTGCCAATTTTATTGATCAATTCCTGACTTGTGGGTGTTTTTCTACTGAAACTGATGGTTGGTTATCTTTATATACCACAAGTTTTTATAAAGGCAGAATTGAGTACACACATTGGCATTGACTTTTCATTGGAAATGTATGATTAAGAACAAATAGGGAGAAGAAAACAGAAATGAAACTTGCTGTTATGAAGTATCTAGATGTTGTGTGTTAGCGGTTCTAGCACAAATGTTCCTGAAATCTTTGAAGTTGTTTAGTTACTCACTCGTCTTGTTTCATCCTGCTAATAAGATTAACTGAAAACTCTGCAGCATTTTATTATTCTGGAATCCCAATACAACCTCTCTTTTTTCCTTCTAATTAAATGTTAAATGCAGCAAAATTCTATCTTCTTACCATTCACTCCCAATGATGTCACCCATGAAATATCTGTGTGTCTTTGTCTTCCTGTGCTGGTCTTTTCTTTAGCATTAACTTCCCATTTCTTCTTCCCAAACCATCCCCATCACTTTTCCTAAGACCCAGCTCAATGCTCTGCTCTTTCTAAAGCATTTTCTGATTTATATCCTACTTTATCTTGTTATGTCCTAATATTTTTTTACACGTGTATCCCCATTGGTTTGTGTTTGTTCTTTATTCATCTATGCATACCTGGTCTTCCTTTTGTATTATTTTGATGAGAAAATAGGATACCATTTTTGATATGTTTTAATAAGTGAATAGTGCGATTTCTGATACAAGAGCTTTGAGTTGTGTTCAGGAATCATTATTCTCAGTTGACATCTTATTTTACTGACTAAATTATTAAACTCACACATATTGAGAGCATTACAGTATTTTTGAGTATCAGCTGAGACTGAGTTTAGATTGAATAAAGGATTTGATGACTTTTCCTTTTAAAATGTGTGGTACCTATACTTACACAATCATTCCAACTTTGCTATTTCTATTTACTTTATCTTATTGATCTCAGTAAAGGTGTTTGGACCTCCAAAAGAATATTTTTACCATATATTTAGGAAGCCCAAGGAATAAGTACATCATAGTCTTAATTTGCCAGAGTAGAAGATGACATTTCATATAAGATATCCTAAGAGAGACATCAAATATCTGTTAAGTAAGTAATTTGCTTGAGAACCTAAATGTCATTAAGTATAGTACTAATTTGCTATTCAGTTACAGACATTTTTACTTATGCTTTATTGGCCACAGCCAGGCACTGTATTAGGCACTAGGGAATAATGATGAATTATTCAGTAGCTATTCTCAGGTAACTTTCCACTCCAGTGGGATGTGTCAATGAGTAATGTAGCAATCACAAACCAGTATATCAGTTAAATAGAACATGTTATAGGAACACGAGTAAGGGAGCCTGCTCCATAGGCTATTTCAGAGAAAATGAAGCAAAGCTATTTAAGGGCTGCTCCAAAGGCAGAGTAGATTTAACTAAGTGAAGGACAACATGAAAATATTTGAGGCAGAGGGAAATGGATATATCCAATTCTAGGCCTGTCCCAGTGTACCACATTCCAAATATCAGGCCATCTGGGGGTGAGGGTGGAAGGAGGTGTTTATCTCTGTGCTCAGAGGTTTGACAGGAAAAAAATACATGAGTAAAGTAGATTGTGTATGCATATATATCCTGTCAATCTATATGTAAGCTTAAGAAACTTTATCATTTCACTATATATATGTATGTGTGTGTGTGTGTGTGTGTGTATGTGTGTGTGTATAAAACCATTATATTGTACACTTGAAATGAATATAATGTAATATGTCAATTATACCTCAATTGAAAAAATAAAATAACTCTATAGCTAAGTTTTTGTTTTGTTTTGTTTTCACTATCATCTTCCATCCCCAACACTCCAGGCAATGACAAAGTGAAATACTCCTTCCTTTTCTATTTTGGGGACTGTGTATATTTTTTTACTGATATATTTATCAGTTCAGTCATGTAATAATCACCTTATTGGCCTGCTTTCCCCAAATATGAACTCCTTGGGCACAGACAGTATTATTTTCATCATTTATTTCTAAGAACTAGAAGTGTGCTCAGCACATACGGCCCTCAGTACGTAATTCCTGATTTGAATTGAATTCAACTGATGGAAGTGCAGGAAAGTAACATGTGTGAGTGCCTTTGGATGCCAAGACTGCCAATGTGCCTCACTCATCACATAGAAAACATCAGACCCTCCAATCCCTACAGTACCCTTGGCACAGGAATATTTGGTAGTGTTTCTAGAGTTAGAGAAAAGAAAACATGATTGAGAAAAATCTCAGTAATTTAGCCGAGATCACATGGTCCTATATTTTTATGGAGTAAAGCCAAGGATTCCAATTCAAACCCAATTCCAGGCCTGTCCCAGTGTACCACCTTCCAAATACCAGGCGATCGGGGGGCGGGGGGGAGTGGAAAGCGTTGAGGCCATTATGGTTATCTCTGTGCTCAGAGGTGACAAAAAAAAACATGGTTTATTAGCTCAATGGCCCTTCCCATGAAAAACATAGATATGGGGGGTTATTTTTTTATTTGTTGCCATACACTATCTTTTATTACCTGATGACTCTAACCAATTAGGTAACTCTTCCTTGAATGCACTTAATAGGAGTACTGATAGGGAACCCACTTGGAACTTAAATATCACTTGGCAAGATTGATATGAATATGCAGTAGTGCAATGATGCTATTTTGAAGAGAAGAAAGAGAAAAGGGAAATTATTTACATTGTGAATTATCATTTCATGGTTAGTATCTTTATTTAAGGTTATTACATTGTAGAGAAAAAAGAGTTTTTAACATGTCCTCTCAGAAGGTCCTGGAGATCAGTGGTGGGGAAGGTTGCACAGTATGAATGCCCTTAGTGCCAGTGAACTATACATGTAAAGAGGTTAAAATGGTCCATTTTCTGCTATGTATATGTTACCACGATAAGAAAACTGGCCTTTTATATCCTACATATATGCCTTTCATGCTATGCATAGTCTTCTTGGCTTTCATGGCGCTTCTCATTTTTATTTACTACACTACTTCCAAATGGATGGACATAAAGGAGCCCATGTTTATAAAAGCTAGAAGTACCATTGGTGGTAGATATTCCAATGAGCTACTAACTTGCAGTTCAAAGTCAGTGAGCATCTTACCCAGCAGACAGGTTGCTGGGCAGCTCCCCGGAGGTTCTCCTTGTGTTTCTGGAGAGGAGCTCTGAGGTCTGTCTGCTGTTTAAACAACCTCCCCAGAGGACTCTTATGGGTGATCCTACAACCACACATTGAAACCACAGCACCAGAGAGCCAGACCTCTCCAGAAGCCACTTCTTGTACGAGGCAGGACAGCTGTGGCTAAGTGTATGAGGTTTGGAGGACAACAGAGCCAAGTTCGAATCTCTGCTCCTCTATCTTACTAGCTCTACAAGCTCAGGGAAATTGTATAATCTCTGTAAACCTCAGTTCCTTGTCTTTAAATTGGAATAAAAAGTACATCCTGATGTGATTATGGAAACAAATAGATCGAAGTGTGTGGCCTGATAGTCATTGCCCAAATATAGATTAGCTTTGAGTATCATCTTATTTCATCTATTCTGAAGTGCATACTTTTTACACTTAAATATCTGTGGAGTCTCACAGTTGTCAGTTAGTTGTGTAAAAGACTTTATGACACTTTTTATTAAGAGTCATAAAGTCCTTTACACAACTAACTGACAATTGTAAGACTCCATAGAAAGCACGGTATTGTCAATTATATTAGGGATTAAAAGAAAAATAGATATTTATTGTTGCTACTAGAATTTGCTACAGGCTCTCAGTGACAAAACACTTTTCAGTGGAGTAACAGCCCCAGCAATCCCTAAAAAGAGACCATTCATGCATCTATCATTGAATGATAAAAGAACCTATTCTGTGTAGGATGGTAGGAAGGCCTGGAAAAGAAAGGACATATGTAGAAGAGACAGCCCCGCTTTTCAAGAAGCAGCAGTCAGGTGGGTGATCAAAAGCAACATAAAGGAGACAGAACTATCACAGAGCCATGAGTATATCAGATTTCGTGCTGTCAATGAATCCTTTGAATGAATGAATGAATGAATGACTGAATGAATGAATGAATGAATGGGGGAATAGAGGTGAGAGTGAGGAAGGAGCCCAGCTGACATTCCCACTTTCACATGTTAAAATTGTGAGTACACTGAGCATCGGGGACAATGACCTGCAGATGTGAAGTGTGTCGATACATACCATCTGAAAGAAGATTCATGTATGTAGTACATAGTTCCATCCTCGCCATGCCCGGAAGCTTGGTAATCTGTGTTTCTCTCTCTGATCTCTTCATTGAGCTGTAGTTTCTGATCTCCAGCATTTTGTGAAACATTCCCTTTCACTTCCCCTGTGCTCGTGATACCAGTATATCTAAAAGCCCTCTTGGAAGTCCAGTTTTCTCTCCTGATTTCCCTCATTGTGTCTATAATATTAGAGTTCGCTCCTCATCAGGGCACCAGGCACAGGCTTATATTCAGTATCTCTGTCTCTAAGGTATGTTGCCATGTTTTTGTCAGTTTTTCCTTCAGGGCTTCTTTGTCTTTCCCCACCTCCCTTAGGAAGGCCTATCACATGTCAGGTGTTCTGTAGAAACAAGATGAATAAAAGCCATGCCTTTTTAATTTTTTGAGGAAACGCCATACTAATTTCTATAGTGGCTGCACCAATTTACATTCCCACCAACAGTGCTTGCAGGTTCCCTTTCCTCACATCCTCGCCAACACTTGGTATCTCTTGTCTTTTTGTAATAGCCATTGTAGCACGTGTGAGGTGGTATCACATTGTGGTTTTAATTTGCGTTATTTGTATATGGATGTTCAGTATATTTTTCATGTATCTGTTAGCATTTGTGTGACGTTGGAAAAAATTTATTTAGTTTTTTTGCCTATTTTTCATCAGATTGTTTAATGTTTTTTGCTATTTAGTTGTGTGTGTGCTTTATATATTTTGGATATGCAATCCTTATCAGATATGTGAGTTGCTAAAACTGATGTCAAGTAACTTACCACTTATATCTTCTTCTAGGAGTTTTATGATTTCAGGTCATATGTCCAAGTCTTTAATCCATTTTGAGATGATTTTTGTGTATGGTGCAAGATAGATACAATTTCATTCTTTTGTATGTGGCTGTCCAGTTTTCCCAACATCATTTATTAAAGAGCTATCCTTTCACTCTGTTTTGGGAAACTTTGGACCAAATTAATTGATCATATATGGACAGGTTTATTTCTGGACCTTCTGTTCTGTTTCATTGGTCTGTGTGTCTGTTTTTAATGTGGTGCCATACTGTTTTGATTACTGTAGCTTTGTAATATAGTTAGATTCAGGGAGCATGATGCCTCCAGCTTTGCTCTTCTTTATCAAGATTTCTTTGGACATTCAAACTCTTTTTTTTTTTTTTTTCCGTCGCCTACAAATTTTAGGATGGTCTATTGTAATTCTATGAAAAATGCCATTGGAATTTTGATAGGGATTATACTAAATCTGTAGATTGCTTTGGGTAGTATGGACATTTTGACAATATTAATTCTTATAATCCATGAGCACACAATACTTTTCCATATTTATGACCAAAATATCACAAAACTATTCTAGTCTTCAATCCCAGCTTTCCAATTACCGCACTTGTCTTCCCCAAATGTTTTTTTGCCCTTTTTGAATTTTGTTTTTTCCTTAATCAGAAAATTAAAGGGGCTTTGAGCTCTCTCCAAGATTACATTGAAGACCTTATATTTTGACCTGATGTCAACTCCCAACTTTATTACTCAATATTCTCCAAGTAGAATCTCCTAGTTCACTGGAGACCTATCTTTCTCCACCAACACTGCTCAGTATGACTTCACTGCTCATTGTCCCTGCCTGCTCTGAAATTTAATTTCCAGTTTAATCTTCCTAAAAATCAACTCCAATCAAGCCACTTCCCTACTTTGGAATACATTTTTACACTCTATTGCTTAGTGATATAATTACAGACTATCCTTGGCAGCTCCATCTCACTAATTCAGTAGTTCTGACTCATTCCTCTCGTTCCACACAGTTCACAGAACATTACCATAAGTTATGTTTCACTTTTTCTTCTATAATCTTCAGGGAACAAAGCAAATACACTCAGGGCCATGTAGCATTTCCTAGTGGAATAATTGTAACATATATATAATCAACATCTCTATAGTGCTTATTATGTGGCAGGTATTTTTGAGCATTTTTTAAAAGTATAAATTCATTGAATCCACATAAAGGTCCTATGAGGTAGACACAATTATTGTTTCATTTTACAGGTGAAGAAACTGAAACACAAAAAAGGTATACAGTCTTCCCAAGGTCACATCCTATATAATAAAAGCCTAATATGCTAAGTGTCCAACCATTCGTTTGACCATTCGACCAGTCTTTATTACATGCATTGACCACCAGGGGGCAGATGCTCCAACCGGTAGGTTAGCTTGCTGCTGGGGTCCAGTGGATCAGGACTGGGCTAGACAGGCCAGACTCACCCTGGAGCCCTCCCACAGTCCCTTCCGGGCCCCCATCATGCACAGGTGGGGTCCCTCAGCCTGGCCTGCACCCTCTCACAATCCGGGACCCCTTGGGAGATGTCAGAGAGCAGGTTTCAGCCTGATCCCTGCAGGCCAGACTGAGGGACCCCGCTAATGCACAAATCCACGCACCAGGCCTCTATTGGTTAATAAATGGCAGAGCTAGAATTTAATCTCTGATAGTTGAGGTCTGCTGTCTATGCTAGTAATTCTTTTGGCATCCTGCCTCTCTCCTTGGATTCCTGTCGCTCATCACCTACCACCCCTTCCCCATGACTGGAGGCTGAGAATTACTGAACTCAATCATTTTTATCAAGGTTCAGAAAGATCCCATTGTATTTTGAAAGTGGCTTGAATCCATCAAGCCTCCAATGACTCTTAGTACCACTGTGACCTCCTAGATCAACTTTCTCAGGTACCACGTGTGGCCTATTTACCATATATTAACTTTGTGGCCATCAAATTGGGTGATATATATCACATCTCTCTAACTCATAATGGACACTGCAACTTGCTCTTCTGATTTCCCAATTTTGTTTACAGTCCCCTGAACCTAAGTTCAAAGTCACTTCTGTCTCCTCTCTCATTTGCCTAATCCATATTCACAGACAGTTTACTTCTAAGTTTTGGTTCTTCATGTGTCTCTGATACCACTGGTTATCTTCTCTACCTTTTCTATCTACAGTGAGAGATCCCTCACCCATTAATTGGCCCATGGTAAGCAAGCCATGTGTTAGTGGTTCTTATATTGCTTGAGATTCTCGCTACCCTTTCTCCAGCCAGCACAGGAGTCTTGTATGTGGTCTTCGGAATGTGAGTCTCTGACCCCAGGTATTGGTTGCCAGTTTATTGTATCTAAGGAAGAACCTCTGTCCTGTTTCTATCCATTACCCTTCCATCCCACCATTGCTAAAACAAGAGCTCACTCCTTAATTGGTACCAAAAAGTCTACACCATTGACTTGTCCTTCCAACCTCATCTCCCATTACTCCACCCTAAACAAACCTGACCAAAAGCTACTCCCATAAATGTTCTCTTTTTCCACCTCCATATTCTTGCCTGTGTAATTTATTTTACTGGAAGTGCTGACCCTCACCCTGCCCTCTACCTTTCCATCTAACCACATTCACCTTACCTTTCTTCTTACTCTGTTTTCTCACCTTTTAGATCTCATTTGGCGAGGAGCATGGATCTTTACTGGATTTGAAAATTCCTAAAGCCAGGAATGGGCTGTATAGAGTTCAGCAATCCTTGCAGCATCATCCAGTTTCTTGCACATATTAAATAAATGTGTTGGGTAGAAATAACGGCTAATCCCCACTTGATTCTCTGTAGAAAATACGAGTCGTTCTTCTAACACCATCTTACCCATCATTTTGCAAATGACGTAAATCAGAGGCTAGAATGTGTTAAGAAAAAACCTTCTAAATTCTAAGCCATGGAAAGGACACATTGAGATTGATTAAGTGGCTCGTGGTATCGCCTTTAAAATCCCTAACCCTGGACTCAATATTTATATGTTTTTTCTATACATTTACTTTAACAATCTGTCTCATCGTTCAGCACTAATGCCTGACATCCCTGAAGCTTAGTTTCCTTTCCTGTAAAACCAGGAAGATAATACCTGCTTTACATGATGGTTATGGAGATTAAAGGAAATATAGATCAAATTTGATACTCTATTATTTCTTAAAATTAACTATTGAATACAATAGGCACTGAAAATGTGTTTAGTAACTTCCTCCTGTCATGAGTGACCATGCCCACTTCCCTGGAGGGACCTGGGATCCACACTGGAGTCACCTGCAGAGTGGGCTGGCACAGGCAGAGACCCCATAGAATTGTCTGGGAGGTGATGTACATAATCCACACAGACACCACTGACCTTAGGGGAGGAAGGAGCCTCTGAAACAGACAGTTGCTCACTCTTTTGTAAAAAGAACAGACTGGTAAGTGTTTGCAGGTAAAACCCTTCCCTGTCCTAGAATTCTGCCTAAAACCAAAAGAACTAAATCAGAGGAACTGAAATCAGAAGGGCTAAAATAAAAATTCAGAAGGAATGGGTTCTGACTGCAAGCCAGTGATCTTCAGTGATGCCTCGTGCTCCACGTAAAGTATCCCCTGCCTTCCCCCTGCCCCGTTGCCCCCGACTCCTTGCCTCCCCATGTGAGACTGTGACCCGGGGATAAATTGTGCCTAGACACTGAGCAGCAGGGAGCCCGCAGGTGGTGAAGGAAATGGCTCTGGCTGGCTGGATGGGAATGCATTGAATTAATAGCGACACAACAGCAGAACCACTACCGCTGGTTTTCAGGGAGCATTATAGGTTCAAATTTGCTTGAATTCAATCTTTTGTCCCTCTACATTTATTACTTTCTGATTTTTTTTTTCTTTCTCCAATATCTCTCTTTACCTCCTCCTTGCTCAGTAGCCTCTTTTGAACACTGTTTCTAGTATCAGGACTTTTAAATACGCATGGTTAACTCCCTGTAATTAAACCAAGTAAGGAAGTAAACAAGGTAAGGAAGTTGGTCTCAATTAAAGACAGGCTGGAGAAATAAGGACTTCTGAAGGCAATGAAGCTTTATCACTCTTAGGGATTTCCCGAAACGGTCGGAAGCAGTGACAGTCACAGTGCTTAGGGAATGGGTGGCCGCCTGGACTTCCTTCCACATGAGCACATACTGCACATTTACTGTTGGAAATAATGTATTTTTTTTTTGCTAAAGACCTTTACTCTTTAAACAGACTAATATTTATTTCTTTACAAATTGCTTAACAAACATTTTTTTTTATTTGAACACTGTGGATGGTGGGATATAAATGCAAATCTTAGTTGTTTAAAACAGTGTTAATGAGGTCAAGACCACACACTAAATCTTTGCATCTGCCAGTTATACTTATGGCGTGGCCATAAGTGTGTGAGCAGGGAGCTCTGGCCATGAGAAGCTGTAGTATGAATCTGTCCAGTTTGCCTCCACGTCGTTGGAAAATGGCTCTGTTTTCATCAGCTATGCTCTGTGGCTCGTAGCTTCGCATTTCTTCGTAAGCAGCAGTTATCTTAAAATTTTAGTGATAATTTTAACACCATTCTAGTTATTTTAATCATTTATTTATTTGATACTTCAACTTTCTGCTATGCAGTAGTGTTGCTTAAAATGAGGCAAGCATTTTCTGCTTTCCAGGGGCATTGCTTATTATGTATTTACATCCTAATTGTTAAGGCTAATAACACTACGTGAGCACATAGAATTGCATCTGAACTCGCAAGGTAAAATAATGATCTATTTTGTGAGATGAGTGATTTTTTTTTTTTTACTAACTTCTCATTCCAACTTGGAGTGCTTTTCTCCTTTGATTAAAATGTATTTCTCAATTAAATTAAAATGCAAATATAGACAGGCTGTGTTTATTATTATTATAGAATTATTTAAAGAAGGTTTTAATTCAATTTGCTGTTAATATTTCATGCAAGAACTGTTGGTTTGATTGTTGGGTTAGTACTGCCATGTTCCATTTTCAAGATTACTTAAAGTGCTATGAAAACTTAATCATACTGCCGAGATTTTATCAGTTTTTGCTCTCCTCTTGGATGTTAAAATGAACTGCTTTCCTATATGCTTTATAAGTTATGTCAGTGATGTAGAAATATCAGTGCTAACACTTTAGAACCCCTTGAAATTGAGTTATGGAAAATTTGCTATTTGTTTTAAATAAATATTTTATTGCACAGAATTGAATCAACTCTTAAATTTAAGAAAACCGTATTCTAGAATTAATTATGCAGTTAAAGATCTGGAAAAGTACTTCAAAACACCATTTAGTCTAACCTTGTGATTTATACTAGAAATATAAAGCATTTGTATTAGAAATTGCATGTAATGCTATGGATTTCATTATGATGTTTTTAGTACATTTTTAGAAGTATTCTATCACTTCTCAAACAAATTGATTAAAATAATGAAATACATTACAGCTTGATCTTATTCTTTGTTTTTGTTATTTTTTAGAGACCTCAGTGAAAACCAAATTCAGGCAATTCCAAGGAAGGCTTTCCGTGGAGCAGTTGACATTAAAAATTTGTAAGTAGTTTCTTAAAAATGTATACTGGTTTTTAAAGCCATCCTATTTTAATGTTAAATTTATATTAAAGAAACGGTAATGAGAAGTGGTGAAAGCCCGATATATCTTTAGGCTTGATTAGGAGAGCTTGTAAAGTAAGTTTTATATTGTTTTCACAATTTATCGGAAAGGATTCTCATTTAGATGTCTTGAATCTGAACTTGTTATCAAATTCATTCTTCAAAACTTGTGATTAATCTTGTTAAATCAGAGAAGTGATTTGATTAAAAGGTATTTGCAATGTATTTTCTGCCTTTTACTGTCATCTTATTTCAATAACTCCCTTTTCAGTTGTTACTGGTGTTTATTGGATATGCAGACTATAAAGTATATTTTCCGGAAAGAATAGATAATATTTTCTCGTTAGAGATACCTGCAGCCTAGAGCTATAGCTTTCTAAAATAGCTTTTAGATCACCATTTTCATCAAACGCCAACAACGTGAGAGGAGAAAAATTATGCATTTCTCTTTGTGTGAATATTTTTCTTACATCTATTTTCCTTCATATGTTTATGGAAGAATATATGCATAACCTTCTTTAAAAAGAAACAAGAAAAAGAATACTGCTTTCTGTATGTTCCCTTGATTAATCTTTAAACTGTAGTGTTTGTTCTAAGTGCCCGTGACTCTGGTAATATGTATTGGATTTAAAATCTCAGTGGCAATACTAATATTGCCAGTATATACTTTTATACATTTTTAAATACCATGTTATCCTTTGAAAATGATGGTTTTGGATTGACTGTGGAAGTGAGGTTATAAAATGTTTCTTTGTCCTTTGCATTAGCTTGAAATGTAGGGGGAGAGAAGCCCATGAGTGCTGAGATTAACTATCAGGAATTCCGTACTTTTTAGCTGGTCATACACAGGGCAGGGACTGTGTCAAGCATTAACGTATATTTGGAATTCTCCATGGTGGGATCCAACATTTTTTTCAATAGAGAAAGTGAGACAGATGTTCTTCCTCGTCAAAGAGGATGACTGTTTATAATGCTACACGTCTTGGCTTCTATATCTCCTCTTCCATGTAAGTGGTTTTTGTTTTAAATGTGTAGTTTCTAAATGTGCACATTTAAATAAAGAGAAAAATACAGGCTTCTGGATGTAACTGTGTAGAGCCACTAAAATCCTGGCCGTAGGTATTTATGAGTGTTTACATGTTCAAAGGATTTTATTTGCTTTCTCTTTATCTTCTTTAGCTAGGGCTTGGGAAAGTCTTCCTGTAGACTCAGCGATGCAGAGTGTTCAAAACTGCCTCAGTATATTATGTTGGAACATAAAGGTCCTATGTAGCAACTACTCAAGTTGCCTATTTGTCACTGTAAAAGGATAGTAATGGCTGCAGTTGACCACCCTTTGGGAATGCACTTACAATCTTACTATAGTATTATCTCTAAGTCCTTAAAACAGGTGGCTTTTACTTCTTAGCAAAGATATTCAAGGAATCCAAGACCATAAGTAATCCTCCTGCCAAATTTAAGGATACAGTTTGGGACAGGATGCAGGTCATGGTGAGATTCTTGCTAATGTCCTCTTCACTTATCCTTAAAAAATGTGATTTTAAAAGTTTAGAGATAACAGAAAAGTGAGATGCTAGCCAGTGTGCTGAATGGAATGCATTATTGACTTAGTAGGATTTTTGAAAATATTTTTCCCTACATGCAATATCCCCACCCATCCCAAAATTAAAGAGAGTTATTATGTATTCAATGAGATGAGATTAGTACTGGAGTCTCAGAATCTTTTTTGGTATTTATTAGATTTGTAGCTGTGACAAATTAGTAAACTTCACTTAGCCTTAGTTTTTACTTTTATAAAATGAACATAATAATCGCTTGGTTTTGTTGTATTAGGGGGGAAAGATATGTATAAGACTGTTTATAACAATAAAATGCTATGAAATAGAGTGATTTTCATTCTGCAAGTACTCACTAATCAACGGCTAGAAGCTAACCTTGGAAAAGATAGAGTAAGAAGACAGAAAAGCAGGGCATTTGCAATATTAGTAATGGATAAGAGACCCATGTCTATTATGGGTTATTTAGACATGAGCTACAGAATGGAAAAATAAAATATATCAGAAAGTGCTAAATGACTCACCCAAGATGCTGACAGTAAGTGCTATAAGTCCTGAGGAGAGCAAGAGATAAAAAGGATAGCTTGAAGTTATTAGGGAATTCTATAGGAAAGAGTTTATAAAAGAAAATATAAAGGAATCTTCAGAGAGGTTGGTTTGTATTCATAAGTAGTGGCAAGAGTGGGATGGAGGAAGTCAGAATTTACTAAAAAGGCTATACAAAGATAGAATTTATCCCCACTATTTTTACTGCCTTTCATGTAACAACGGGAAAGACCATCAGAGCAATGTTGAAATACCACAATTCATTTTTCGGTTTATTCATTAGGATCATAGCTACAATCATGTATTTTACTGTGAAAATAGGTTTTCTGTAATTAAAATATAGTTCAAACTACATTGTTCAAAAAAATGTCCAGTTTCATGGGTCTTTATTTGAAGTTCAATTTTCTCATTGAAAGTTAAAACTATATCTGGTAAAATATATTTAATATGAGGGCAAATTTGAATTCATAATATTATTAAAGGGGTGACCATACATTATCAAGTAATGCCTCACTAAAGGCCAAAGATATCTGCATTAATAATATTAGTAATATTCAGTGTGGGAAGGAGAGGCACAGGCCTATTTGCATTCCAGGGCATGCATTTACAATCTGGACAATCCTGTATGGTGCCAGGATGGCTACTGTTCCGGGTCATTGAGAGTAAAAGAGAAAAAAAAAACAAAAAAACGAAGGTTAGACAGAAGAAATATGTGCTTAGGTTGCATCAAGGTGGTATTTTGTTTAGCACTAAAAGCCAATCTGATGAACTGTATTGGGCTTATTGGATTTACCACAGTCAGGCCTTATTCAGAGAAAATTCCAGTTATTAGAAGACTTTCACTGGAAGGACTTTCTTTAATCGGGTGGATTGGCTAACTATGCTCAAGGCAGCATCCTGACAGTATGAAATTGATGCTGTGGAAATTTTGCAGATTAGCGGATCTTAGTCCTCTTCCTGCAGGCAAGCCACACAAACACCATGCCAGACAGAGGGACATTTATCTTGCTCTTCGGCATCTCCGGGGTGGACTTCCCATACCCTTTTGGCTTTTCTCTATTAATTCCTTAACCGGATTAAAATTCTTTATATTTTATTTTGTTACCTAAGTTTCTCTGGCTGCAATAGAAGCCACTTGCTTCTTCCTGACGTTTTAGACGGTAAGATCTGAGAATAACAAGATCGTATTAAAATACCACCTAAATTATAGTGTTTATCGTAGTCCCCGGCAGCACTTTTCCATAGGACTCACATCTGTGTTTTCAAACTCCCCAATCAAGTATGAATTAAAGTATTGATACCATATCATTACGAACCCAAGCCTCACCAAAATGGTAATCACAATTTATACCACTTTTTAAAAAGAATAATTTTGTATATATTTCATGTATTTAACACTGATTCAGTAAAGCTTTCACTGCCTTCTGATCAAGTCTTAAACAAAGACATGTTACATTATGCTACTGTGTTTTTTTAAAACAAGGATTTACGAGATATTTCCATTTAATTGAATCATGTTGAATAATTTAGGGGAATATTCAAATTAAACCTTGCTTTATTGCTGAGCCTTGCAAGCTTATTCTCTAAGCATGTACTTTCTAAGTATAAAAATCCTTCCAAAGTCTCTTGTATTTATAAGAAAACATCCCTAGTTATAGTTACTCTAGGATTTAAATGAAAAAAGTACAAATGTAGAAACTTTAAAATTAAGCAGATTGCTAGTTGTTATTCATATCACAAAAGCAAACTCTATCATACT
Organism: Eptesicus fuscus; assembly: GCF_027574615.1. Taxonomy (NCBI): domain Eukaryota; kingdom Metazoa; phylum Chordata; class Mammalia; order Chiroptera; family Vespertilionidae; genus Eptesicus; species Eptesicus fuscus. The sequence goes on along the minus strand of NC_072474.1, from coordinate 106,778,540 downwards.
TCACCATTAGTTTATTTAGTGAGTTCAAGATGGATACTTAAAAATAATTAAATTTCAACAAGCATTATTTCAGCTATACTGTGTAATATAAATCACACTTGCCTTTTTTCTAATTTCATTCTGCAGTACATCCTCCAAATGTACAGCATGTTCCAGTGAAACTTTACTTTTCACTGTTCATAAATAAATACATTCCCTTCCATTTGCTTGCATTATCCCAAATCTATTAACCCTCCATCTGGTAAGCTTACCATCATTTTCCAGGAAAACTGCCTCTTGGTAAAAAGTATATTATGGAAAATATTACATTTATCCTTTTTTTGACATGTGTTAATTGATAGACAAGGGCCTACGTTAAACAGGATCTAGCTTGGTTCTCTTTGAGTAAGTCACGGTATCATTTGGGAAACAGATATATATGACCATGACATTTAAGGAAACAAATGACCCAATTTGAGTTGCAATGATTATTGGCAATAAGAAGATTTGGCAAACAGAAGAGTTGATTTATATTGCCATTATATATTTTCCATACAAATGCAAAACTGACTTTAGCTTTGTCACATAACTTAAGTTAGAATTGTAAAATGTCTACTCTAATCAGCTAGTTTACATGTTTAGGGCAAGACGTTTCTTTTCATACTTACATACTTATTAAATAATTATGATAGAAATGAAATCTACTGACATCAAATTGAAATTGTAGCTTTTAGGGACCCCAGCTCTTTTTCTAGAGTGTTTTCAGTAAGATGAGGCTGAAGAGACTGAGAAGGGGAGATCATTTCCTCTTTCAAGGGGTCTGCTGTCCTTAGTGTTGGATTAGATGCCACAGGTCTTCAGTGAGACATAAAACCATCTGAACAAACCTGTAGAGATGACTCTCCATTTAGATAGAGTAAATTGAGTTTTGCATTATGAGGCCCAGAGCTCCCCTTAGCACCCAGAAGGCTGTCTATAGAAATAAGAGATAATTAGCTGTTGTTGAGTCCTTGAATGTGAAATATATCAGGAAGATAACACTAGAACTGTCCATGGGAACTGTCCGTGGTCCTGCAATTTTCCTGGTTAATACTCACTCTAAAAGCACACTGAGTTCTGTGATAATCCCCAACAACTATGCTCAAGTGTGCTACCAACAACCTCTCCAAATTTGCTTTCATCAATGATGGCATTTTCTCATGTAACAATGAATATATACAATCCTCATAAACACTTTCCAACAAATAAAATACAAGAATGTCTGATTAATTGGGAATCCAACTCACATATGTATAAAATAGGAATTGGCATGGTTTTGCTGTGGCTGTTATGTTGTACTGGAGACAGGCCAACTCTTTAGGTTCCTACATTGCTCAACACTGAACAGCCTCTCTTTGCTACCTCTATACTATTCAAAATTAAATTTTGGTCTGCATTTCATATTCTCATTAGGTAATTTAAGATTGCAGGCAGGTTTATTTTCACAAAGCCTTCTTTTTCATCCCATCATTATCTGGTTTAAAATCATTCAGTGTATTGCCTGGCCAGTGTGGCTCAGTGCTTGAGCTTCGACCTATGAACCAGGAGGTCTCAGTCCCATTCCTGGTCAGGACAGATACCTGGGTTGTGGGCTTGATCCCCACTGGGGGAAATTCAAGAGTCAGCCAATCAATGGTTCTCTCTCATCATTGATGTTTCTATCTCTCTCTCCCTTCCTCTTCCTTCCTCTTTGAAATCAATAAAAATGCATAAAAAATCATTTAGTTTATATTAAAAAAATACTTTGTTTTAGATACTACGGCAAAGCCTTATGGACACAGAAGAATATTGTCATAGTTCTGCAGGGTCTATAGGAATATAGACTCTTCCCTGAGAAAGAAGTGATTGTTATTAAATGTCATAGCAGCTAGTCTGTTTAGACAATCTAACTGCTCACAACTGACTTCCACCCAGGTTCCCAGCCCTCTCTTCCACTTAATCTGCACACAAGCTCTTTGCTCAAGCCCCAAATGGCCTCCCTTTAGAGAACATTCACTGTAAACATTGTAGAGCCTGTGCTTACAACTGTTCTTTGATTGTGCCAATCTCCACTATAGGGAGTGCTGTTTTTATTTTATGTCTTCTTGGAATCTACCAGATCTTTAAGGATCAGGTTTATTCCAACCCTCACACATGCTTACTTCGGCTTACTGCAATCTCTTTCTCAGAATTTGTTTACCTTTCTTCATTTGCTGGCTTTTTCCTTGAAACTTGGCCATCAGAAATTTAATTGAGCCCCTCCCCACTTTCCCATTTTCAGGAAGAATAGCTCCTGAATCTGTGACCCTAGCCACTTGTTATTGAGTGGGGGTTTCAAATGTACATAAGTTTAAATTTGAATCAAGATTTCACCAACTTTTTACTACCTACTTTGAATAAGTTATTGAAGTCTGTGAGCCTCAGCTTCTCACTTACAAAATCAAGAGGATATTACTTACCTTTTATTGAAGGTGTTATGAGGACTAATGAGATGGTGCATGTACGGTCTCTGCCAATTGCTGTGCATTGAGTAAATACCCTTGTTGGACATCTGGTCCTGTCCAAAGCATTCAGCCAACATTTGGTCCATGCTAAGTGGTCCTTGATATTTGGTGCTGTTCAGAACGCCTATGCTTAGAACGTCCCTGGTTACAAATAGTCCTTCAAATGTGTTTTGACTGTTTATTTATAGGATTAAGACATTTAAAAGTCTATCATGTTTTATTGGTCCAATAATCCCATTGTGCCTGTATTGCAATAATAACCCATCTTGCCTGGAAGCCTGACTGGTGATGCCACATGGGTTTAGGTCAGCTATTTTCAACCGGTGTGCCACAAGAATTTTTGAAACATGCAATATCTGATTATTTAGTCAGGAGCACTGACTTCTTTCCCCTGGATTGTCAACCAAAAAAATGACAACAGCCAACACAATACCAGTCCCATGTAAATGAATCAAAATTATACATAGTTTTTATTTATACACAATTATACAATTGCCCTGACCAGTTCAGTCAGTTGGTTAGAGCATATTCTGTGCACCAAAAAGTTGCAAGTTCGATTCCTAATCAGGATGTGTATCGGAGGCAACCTATCGATGTTTCACTCTCTCTCCCTCTAAAAAAGTCAATAAATACCATATCCTCAGTCGAGGATTAAAACTTAATGATAATATAATTTTTCATCAGAGCAGCAAAAAATACATGTATTTATGCTATACTTCAGAACTTTAGTAATTAGTTTATCTATGTCATGAGATGAAAAAGGTTGAAAATTGCAGGGTTAGGTACACATTTTGGCTTGGACCCAATGTCTCTGTGAATCTTTTGAACCAGACCAAATGCTTGTTGGTCACAACTGGTCGCAGTTATAGTCAATTTCAGTTTCCACCACCTTCGATTATTTTGCTTAGAGTTACCAGAACATGAAGGTCAACTTGGTTGCCTTTCATTTATTTTTGTTTCCGTCTCTCTTAAAGCCACCTTTGTTTCCTCCCAACAATTGACAATTGGATATACCTTCATGCCATAAATTATTTCAATAAAAACTGAAATTCTTTATTCCTATGGAAAACAAAACAAAACACAAAATGTTGTTTGAAAGACTGCAAAAAAGGTTAATTTCACAAGTAATGAAAATTGTTTTGCTTTCCTCAGAATGGTCCTTATCTTGGTTATTTTCTTGACTAATACCCAGGTTGACTCGGATGTGCTTTTATGCTGAGGTAAACGATAAAGAGTCGCTGAAACTTCTGTCTAGGGTGTTCATTTATATGGATCAATTTACATCATTCTTATGCTTCCATTCATTATAACTTAAATCTTAGAGTAGTTCTTAAACAATTGTTATTTGTACGAGATTTGTATGTTTAGGCCCTCTTTGGCTTGAATTTTATACATGCAAGGGAAAAAAATAGAACAGGTCATGCCCATATCCTTGACCCTTAACAGCATTTTATCTTTTTCTCCTACTTCACCAGTTAACTGCCACACGTCCAAAATGGAAACCATCACACACACCACAATATTTTGAATTTAATTTAAAAAATCATTTTGCAATGAATATTATAAAAATAAATATATTAATCACAATTTGGGTGTTCTTGAATATTTTTAGCTGAAAATTCTCACAAAAAATGATTTTAAAGTTGGTCAGGGCTGCCACTTAGGGAAAACATTTTTTTTTATAGACGCACGTGGCGTGTGGGAATGGTCTGCCTCTTGCGTCTATAGACGCTTATGGTGTACAATGGGTTAATTTAGGTGCTCCATCACCTTTGTTCCTAAATAGCAAAATTTTCTCATTCCCTCATATTGATTCTTATTACTTTAATGCATTTTAAGTCAGCAAAAATTTTGGAGTTTGCCATCTTACAATAGTCATATGAATATGAGCAGAACTTGTATTTCCTGTAACTTAAAAAAAAAAAGACACCTGAAAAACCAGAGCAGAGTCATAATAATTTATTTTGAGACATTGAGGGAACCTGACTGACTTAGAAATTATTAGAGATGTTTTATGTTCACTGTTGTTTCAGAGTTAAGAATAGTTTATGTTCTAATTCTTTCAAAAATCGATTCGTAATAAGATATTGAAGTGAAATATGAATTTTCTATGGGTAAGGAAAAAACAAACTGAGGTTAATTTAGGAAGGAAAGTTTTATACATATAACTCAAACATAGCATGCTATTCAAACTTAGAAAAATTAAAAAAGGAATCCCTGAGAAACACTTAAAAGTAACAGAATACAACGTCTCCAACTACATTTCAGAATGCCAAGTTAGCAACGGTTTACCTTTCTGTCATTTAATACAGCTATTTTTAAAACTTATATTTAGCAACATTATATATTGTCTCTCATATCTAGAATTGATCAAAATCTGAAACTAGGCTAAATTATTTTTAGTGTTAAAAATATCAGATCAGCTTTAGAAATGGGTTGTTTGTGAGGCACAGAGAGTTCCATCTCTAAATAAAGACAGTGCGTTGTCTGAGGCTAACTTTAGCAGGACGAGGGGGAAAACGGGCGTCTAGAGTTATTTTAGAGCACAGGAGAGGCGTTGCCACTGAAGAGAATCATAGAAGGTTGGTGCCAAGAGAGGTCCTGAAGGTTCTCCATTCATTGTAATATCATCATTTTTATGAAATTAAAGATAAAGCAAATGCGTCAAAATACGCTACAGGCTAGGGCTGTGAAGGATCAGATAGAGAGCAGATCTGGAATTTAAACAGAAACGGGTTGGAGGTAGAAAAATAAAAAGACACAAAACTCTGTGCTAGCACATGTCAGCTGAAGGTCTGAAAGAAACTACTGGTAGTGCCATCTAGACCATGTTTTTCTTCCCAGAAAATCAGGAAAGTGGTAGTTTGCTTCTTCTACGAAAGTGGCCCCTATGCCAGGAAAGCATCCTAAGCCATCCCTAAGTGCCTAGTGCTCTTAGCATCCCCAAATCAACAGATTTCCACTCTGTCTGGCTGAACAATTGTGACATTACTTTTTGTTGTTGTTGTTGTTTGTTTGTTTTGTTAATCCTTCCCTGAGGATATTTTTCCCGTTAATATTTTAGAGAGAATGGAAGGGATGGGGAGAGAAAGAGAGAGAAGCATCAATATGAGAGAGACACATCAATTGGTTGCCTCCCTCACAAGCCCCAATTGGGCTAGGGATGGAGCCTGCAACCTAGGTACATGCCCTTGACCAGAATCAAACCTGGGACCCTTCAGTCGAAGGGCCGATGCTCTAACCCAGTGGTTCCCAACCTTTCTAATGCCACGACCCTTTAATACAGTTCCTCATGTGTGGTCTTAAGCGACCCTGCTAGTGGTTCTCAACCTGTGGGTCATGACAGAACACTGCTGTAGAGCTTAGGACCATCGGAAAACACAGATATTTACATTACGATTCATTAACAGTAGCAAAATTATAGTTATGAAGTAGCAACGAAAATAATTTTATGGTTGGGGATCACCACAACATGAGGAACTATATTAAAGGGTTGCGGCATTAGAAAGGTTGAGAACTACTGCTCTAACCACTGAGCAAAACCATCTAGGGCAGTTGTGACATTACTTTTTGGAGAAGAAGGGGGGAAAATAACTTTTCTCTTACTAACTCCTTAATTCAAAATAATTTCATGGCACAAGTGGAAGCCTCGTATAAACGGGCCGCGTGTCTCCAAATGCGTGGCTGACAACAGATCCTTTTCTGTTTACAGGAAGCACAAGTGCCCAGGGTTTGAAAGGTAGTGGAGAAGGGAGTGAGCCAGTCGAGAAAAACGAGGTGCAGAAAAATAGTCCAGAACCCCTGAAATAAATTACACCGTTGCATACTTTTGACACTGTTTATCTTGAACCCTATGCAGACAAATGGAAGGTTATGCAGAGACTTTCTCACGAGCAGTCATGCGGGCCCGGCTATTTCCATAAACATTCCTTTGAATAGAATAAAATCCACCAGCTGATGAAAAAATTATTCATTTTGATTTCGGTTGTCCATTCACGGGTCGCATTTTCATAAAGTAACTTTGTTCTCCGAAGATATGTGGACAGAGATAGGATGGCGTCCAGAAAACTTTTAAGGAAACCTCCGGTCCTGGGAGAGCCAAATAGTGTTCATGTTTTAGCACCAATAAGTGCTAAGATTTCTGTTAGGAATCGGAAGCCTGTGACCCAGGGCAGCGCTACAGAGGTGAAATGAGCAAAGTTTCCATTGGGGTCTCAGAGTCTGGTGGTAGCCTGCCTTTCAGTTCTTGCAGGATGGGGTTTGCTGGAGTGCCCGCCAGCGTGCTGGCCCCCCTTTGTGGGTGGTAAGCATGATTTAAAAGAAGCTTTGTCAGCACTGATTTATACTTTGACAGCTAAGGATATTAAGATATGGGCAAACGTACCGCTCACCCTTTTACAGATTAACCTGGGGACTGCATTAGGCAAATTTGAGAGCATTAAAAGATTTTGCCAATTTGTCTGGAAACAATTTCTCTTTTGTCGTGTGTCAAGGGTAACACCTCATGCCATTGTCCTCTTTTAAATGGCTTTGATAAATCGTCCGGGAGGTTAGAGAATCGTCGCGTAGATATATATATATTTAGCACTTTGAAATAAAAAAGGTTATTCACTTAATTCTTAAATGAATTTAATCTGTAAAAATCAAAAGCTCTTGAGAATGTGTTTCCTTGGAACCGCAGCCGCCGTATTGTATCATGGGTCTTTAAAATCTTCTTGAAAATAAAATCATACTTCTGCATTACTTCCCACTAAGTAGAATGCTTTGGGCTATCACAGCAGCATGAATGGTGGCTGTTATTTGGGGAAAGCCTTCGTTGACAAAAGCAATAAAATTGCATCTCCTCCGGAGTTTGCCTGTCTTTTAATATGGCATGTCCTAGATTGTGCCGTTTGCATGACATCAAGAGAGCCTCCTGTGTGATTGTGTCCCCTGGAGACCTTCGTGAAATGAGATGCATATTTCATGAGGCATTCTGGAGGTACATCATTGCTAAAGTAAGGAATTCAAAGAGGCCCCTCTGGATTCGCTCCTTGCACCTTTTTTTCGGTCGTTTTGTGAGAGAAACGGCGATTCTGTGGGAATGTTTACACAGTTGTTGGAAGAACAGACCTCAGATATGAATTAGCCCTTTGGGTGAGCTCTGAGCTGGAAACAGGGACGAGATGCAGTCGCACTCTGATCACAGCCTTGCCCTGGCACAGCTTCACGTGGAGCTGCCAGCCCCTCTGATTATTTCACCAAACATCCCGCTTCTATCCCAAGTGCAGCATTGCGATACTTTCTCTTCACTGGGATAATAATATCGCTAAGCACCAAGCTACTACATTTAAACACTGCTTCTTAGGAAAAAAAAAAAAAAAAGGAAGAAAGAATAGAACAGGTAGGATTTACTACTTAACCATTCATTTTAACCAAGTGAATTCCTTTGTGTTGTAAATAAGGAAGTTTTAATTCCAAAAACAAGTGGCAGGAAAAAGCGGACTTACCCAAGTATGGAGCAGCCTTTTTTTTTTTTTCCCCCTCCGATCTTTGAACTTTAACAAACTGCAAGAAAAGATTCCTTTGGTTCAATTTTGTGTTATTTACGAGGAACTGATACAGCCTTTTAACTTTTTACCTTAGATACAGGTAGTGTTTTCAGGATGCTGCTGCAGTATGTGTTTTGTAGCAGTGTAGGCTGAAATTAGCATCTTTGAGAAAAACAAAAATTTTTATTGATTTCCTAATATTTTAAACACTTATTTCCTGGAGAGTGGTATCACTCAGGAAGTTCCCTCACTGAAAAGTATGCCACGTTTACAGGGCAGGGAATTCGCATATAATGATAAACAATGCAAATTATGAGCATAGTGAAGCTTAAAATAGCACAACTGCTGGCTTGCTACGTGGATTCCTGGTTGGGACTGCGGGAAGATATATGGGACCTCATTTCTTTTTCTTGATTTGGAGTTCTCGAAGGAAAACTGCTTTTAAAAGGAGAAAATCTAAAAGTAGTCTCGCTCTTTCTTGCCAAAGGATAGTGAAATTAACATGCAGCTGGGCTTCTCTGATAAATGGATTCTGTTAGGTCACTGAGGGGGTGCGTGTGACATTAAGTGATTTACAGTCCTTTACCTTAATGAAATTGTTTCAGCAAGATGACGCTGAAAGCTCTTAATGGATAGCTTTTCTTGATGTAATGAAATTGCATTCCTATGGCATTTAATATAAGGTGCAGTTATTATTTACAGGAGCTTTCCAAGGGCTGCTATTTGCACAGACAGTTCAGAACAAAAAGAGATTTCACTGGCGGCATGGAGGCCAGAATGGCTCGTGACATTCTTCAGCAGATGAGTGTATTTGGGAGAGCATTTCAGTTCCTGCAGGCAGGGCTTCCTAGACCCTTCAAGAGACTTCCTTTCCCTAACCCTGCAAGTCTTCAGCCTTTTACACATATTCTTTCATCCGTTTAACAGGCAACTGGATTACAACCAGATCAGCTGTATCGAAGATGGGGCATTCAGGGCTCTCCGGGACCTGGAAGTGCTGTAAGTGTCTCTGATTTCTCTTACTCCTCACTAGAGCTTTGTGTCCGGGGGGGATGCTAATGTGGAAGCTTATCTGTTAGCTTAAAACCCAGGGTCAAAATGGTCTCGTACAGAGATGCCTTAATAACTCATGGTGAAAACAGGGAAGAGTCCAAATGTGTGTGTGCAAAATCTTGTGCAGAGCTGTATGTTAAGGTAACATTGTCTATGTAAGAGGGACACACGAATGTTCACACATAATGTCCTTGAAGTGTCTCTTCTTATGGTAAACTATTCTTATTTATGGGATTTGTGGGAATTCCTAGGATTGCTAAGTCATAAGATAACATCAGTTGTATAGGAAAAAGCACAACAAAAAATAAACCCGAGTAGCTGATATGTGGGTATATGTTGTAGTTGCTATGCAATGGAAAGATGTTTTCTCACTGTAAAATGCCCTTTTTAACCAGATAACTTGATATCGTTTTTGTAAGGTTCTTTTGAAATTGACATTCTGATTTTAATGAGCCGCCAATAGGTCCATTCAAGTCTTCATTACTGACTTAGTAAAGCACAACTCACAGGTCTGAACCATATGGGCAGACACGACTGACTAAATTGGTTAGAAGCAACTGAATAATCTCTACAGATCCTCAGCTTAGTAACCTGATTTAAATTAAATGGTTAATTATAATAAAAATAATTTTAATGACAACTAGAGTTCCTAAAGCAAGGGAAGCCGCCTGTCCATTTATGGAATTTTTTTCCAGTCAAAGAGTCAGCTTTTTATAGCTTTTAAAATATACATACACATTTCTCCCCCATATACACTGTTTTGCTATGGTCTCATTTATCCCTGACTCAATTTATGCAGAAATCCAAAATTGAATTAAATGTGAAGAAGTTTTGAATTTTTAGTCCAGCTGGTTAAAGTTATCCAGGAATCACAAAAGCCTCCTGAAAAAAGGGATTCCATTGCTTTATAAATTGAGTTTGAGAAACAGGATGTAATTCTGAAAAAAAGTGTAATGTTTCAATCAGATGACTTATTTTAGCAATATTTTCTATATGATTTTGATTTTAATTGTGAATAATTAAATAATAGAGTTTTTAGCTGCATCATGTGACGTTGTTGTTAATTATGTTTAAAGGCTTATGTAAGTATAAGTTCTCTGACCACAGGAGACGTCATCTTGGTTTTGGTTGATAACAGCCTAACTTTTTCTATAGGAAAAAATATTCGTAGTGCTAATCATACACAGTGTAGTTATAAGGCCACCTTTTAAATTGTGTTCCAGAGCCAGTTTTAATATACAAAGCTCACTGATGCTAATTCAGAGTCAGAATAATTAGGATACAACTATGGTTTCGTGATAGTCCTCTGATGTCAGGACCGTAGCCAACACCACTAAACTTTGTATGTGAAGAGATTGCCGCAGGAATTATTTAATTCAGGGGAGCTGATAAAGCCAAACAAATTGACACTAAGTCAGTGCTCCTAACTAGGAAGATGAATGATAGCAGTCATTTTGTAGAAATTTTGCTGAGTATTTTGGACAAATTTAAATTTCATAATGTACTTTGCTATTAAGAGTTTAAATATTTATTAGACACGGAATAATTTATATATAATATATTGAGTATATGTTGAGTATTCCTTAGTGGCAGAAAGAATAAAAATAATATGTGTATTTTAAAATATTTACATATTTACATGGAGAGAGAGAATATGTCAGAATGAAAACCTGCTATGTGCCAAGCACTGTGTTTGGCATTAAAATCCCGCTACCAATTAATACAATAACTATTAATTTGCTTATTTGTTGTAAATTAATATAATTGCTTTCAGAAACAGTAAATTCATGAAAACACAGTCACCTCATTCATTGTGTGTGCCATGTGAGCAAACTATCTAAAAAGTGACTTTGAAAAGACCTCCTATCATGACCACATCAGAGAGTAATAAACATTTTATGGTTTATGGAATTAAAATTGAAATATAAACTGTTGAAAACTCTTTTGGGGACCTAATATGTATTTCTCAAAAAGATACAGATTGGACTGAGTTTGTTTGCTAAAAAAAAAAGAATATATAAAATTAGCACAGAAAGTATGCATTTCTTTCTAAAGGATTTAAATATTTTATATTAAAATTTTATAAAGTCAAGCACACATTCTTTTACCATATATATTAATTTTTAAATTTTTATAATTCATATAACCTTTAGAGAAATTAGTTGATGAATTTAAGGAAAAATTGAATGAAGTACTGAAACCACTGGAATTCATCAAGCCCAAATACCTTGTTATGTAAATGAGAAGTTCACGTATAAACATTTCCTCAGGAGCTTTTTTATGGAGTTAACTTCTAAAGGGTTTCAGAAAGTTTGTTCTCTGTTTCGCTTATTTTTACCAATCATAACTCTTTAGATTAGACCATCTCGCTATGCGGGAATAATGAATGGACATTAGTTTGCACATACGTCAATTTCAAGTTCCCAGTGGTTTAGATTTTTTAAAATTTTAATTCAATGAACCATTTGTGAATGTTTGAATATACTGAGGCCAAACAAGAGGAGGTGGGAGTGATGATCCAGGGCCATTGATGAAAATTTGTTACATTAGGTAGAGAGAGTGAATAAAGCTCGAGAAGGGAAAGTTTAGGTAGATGAAAACAAGTAGGCAGTTTATCACCTGTATGTTCATGGCCTTATTGTGGAATTCTGGTTGGTAAGATATAGAACTTTTTTTTCCTAAATATGAAGATACTGTCCCAAAAATAACTTTGAAAATTAAATCTAGATCAATGTCTTCTTTTCCTTTGGAGGCTAGACTAGAAGTGAAATATATCCCTTGAGTTGCTAGTTTTAGGGGTTTTTTTTTTTTCCTATAGAATGCACATAATTTAATTTAATTGAAACACGGTGATTCATATCCATTAAATATCAAGTTCTCTGCCAAATACTATGCCTGGCACTAAGGGAATAAGAAAAAATAAGTCAAGATGTAAGTCCAAAAGGGCCTACATAATTAGCAAGACTAACATTTTGTATTTTCAACACCAAGATGTCCTTTGTACAAGAATACAGTCTCATTACAAAGAGAGAATTTTGAAGTTGAACACAGAAATGGACTTTTGCATGACCATAGTATAAACATATCATTATACCTAATGAATACATATTTATTATTAATCTTTAAATACAGTTTCATTGGTTCCACATATTGCTCCATTACCAGATACCAGTAACAAAATTGCTTTGCCGACATAGATACTGAATAAAAATGCTAAGATAATTTATTTCTCCAGTTGCATTATGCAAACTAACATTTTGAGAGAAGACTTCAAATTGATAGCCACCAGCATCAGCACTAAGTTAAATTCTGTTTTGTGTGGCATCATAAGAAATTATAGTTTCAAATTAATGTGTGTCTGCTGCATTGAATTACTTTAAAAAATATCTTATCCCCCAAGTCACATTTTAGTATGGCGTGTACTCTGGAGGTTTTCGCTATAGAAAGTCAGCATCAATTTTTAGGGCGGAAAAAGGGGTCACTGGAAAGCAAATCCCTTTGAGAAGTGAAACCTTTTAGTGCAAACATCAGGATATATTTAAATGGCATTTGAAAAGAAATCTCATTTCACTTGAGTACATGGAAAATGCTACAGGCTTTTAGATAGCATGAGCCAACCAATTCAATGCTTTATAGGTCCTGCATAAAGTGGTCTGTTTTTTTACCCCCCTATGTGACTTAATTCAAATCACTTGGATTAGTTCTTACATCTTTCAATACATTGCAAACCTGGAGAGCAAAGAGGGTCAGTGTGTGTTCCAGACATGTAACTGCTGTGCCCTACTTTGCTGAGAAGTTTAAGTTAATCCCTCAACCCCCGAACACCCCACATCCCACCTTTAACAACTGTAGCCACCAGCTGGCTTGACGTGGCCTCACAAATGTACCTTGTTTCACCCAAGCGGACTTGGCCCTTGGACTTTTTGAAATATTTGAGTTGGTTGCAGGTATTTACAATGAAAAATTAGGAGGATTGATCTGAAAATTTTGAACTTGAGCTTCTTGAGAAAATCAGATTCTTCAGCAGCCTTCCAGTACAGCAGAGCAATAGTCCGTTGGAGCTGGATCCTAACTCTACAACGAAGAAGAGCATCGCTAGTTTTCCAGGGCCCTCCTGGTTCCCAGATGTGCGCTGCTCTCCTCCTCTCTTCCACATCATATTTTCACATATCCAGCCTGCTTCTCTCATGTTTGTTCCCTGCCTGGCTTCTGTAGGCAAGTGAATTTGCAGCCTCTAATTGCAACCCTTCTCCAATATCAAAGGTATCCACCTGGGCTATTGATCCCATCTTTCTCGCCTCCGTCAGCAACTTGTCCTGTTTAGTCAACACTGTACTATATGCTAGAACCATGTTCTGTCTCCACACTGTCTCCTCACACACTCCTGGGATAACGGTCTTCACATTTTCTTGTCACAACCAGACTTCTCTGAAGAGAGAGAGGGAGAGAAAAAAAGAATTCTTTTCTTCATCTTATGAATTCTAAGTTTTTGTAACTTGAGTAATTCATCTCACCAGTTGGACTATTTGCTATTTTCAGATAGGTTTTATGCCTGATTTATTTTTATAGTATTCCATGTTGCCATAAAAATAAGAGCCATTCAGGAAATACTGGATGAATAAGTGAGGCGTAGTAGCAGTAGAAATAATAATAACAAACTAACAATGCTTGTTAAGGGGAAAGTAGGAAAAATTAGAACCAAGAAAGAATTATGCTTATTTTCACCATATCTCCCATGACCACCCATCTTACTTAGTCTCATTTCAGGAAACCATGATTATCACCACATAGCCCTAAAATAAAGGGACAGTATCTGTGGCTGCAGCTAAAAACTGTTAGAATAGCCTTAACCGGTTTGGCTCAGTGGATAGAGCGTCAGCCTGTAGACTGAAGGGTCCCAGGTTCAATTACGGTCAAGGGCATGTACTTTGGTTGCGGGCACATCCCCAGTGGGAAGTGTGCAGGAGGCAGCTGATCGATGTTTCTCTCTCATCGATGTTTCTTACTCTCTATCCCTCCCCCTTCCTCTCTGTAAAAAAATCAATAAAAATATTTAAATAAATAAATAAATAATAAATAAATAAAAACTGTTAGAATATATTAAGCTTTTAAAATACTGCTGCAGAATGTCACCTCATCCCCAACCAAAGCAAGTACCACATATAGAAATCATTCTTATTACTCAGATTTCAACAGTGGCTGATGACTACGGTAAATAATAATCGGCAGGACTGTGTTTCACGACCTGACAGAAGCGACTCCATGACAGTGCTATGAGATTTCAGTTGGAGCTTTCAAATATGTTCATTTACTCACGGGCAGTAATTACACATAACACCTCTCTAAGGAAACGTGACTACTTAATGTTTCCAATTGTGACTTCTCAGGCTTGTTTGTCATAAACAGACATGCATGTAGGTACAGGTGCATCAAGCAACATAGAAATAGTAGAGGTACTGTGGCTAATGCCATACATTTGTAATAAATATTTTGTAAAACTGAATGCATACTGCTTTGTTAAAATATACTACAACTTATTTATCATCTTGTTTATTATATAGTACATTCTCTATGCCATCTCGACCAGGTAGTTGTTTTATATAAACATAATCACTACAAGTTTTCTTTACATTCATATATAGGATGATTAATACATTTCATATCTGAAGTCTTTAATTATTTTCTTTTGTTCTACAGCACTCTCAACAATAACAACATTACCAGACTTTCTGTGGCAAGTTTCAACCATATGCCTAAGCTTAGGACTTTGTAAGTAGTCGCAAGATATATAAAGGTCAACCTAATCAATTAAGGATGCCCCCTGAGTAATATTTTTAGTAAGCAAAGAACAAGTAGTTCATTATGGTGTAGACAAGGAAAGCACCAGTTTTATTAAAGTTCTAGATATGATATTTGAGCAAATTATTCTGAAAACTTGAAAGCTTTCTTTTAAATGATATGTGTTCTGGGAAGTTTACTTTGAGCTATTGTGGAGGTCACATTTCATTAAGAAATGGAAGACTCCTTGATTGGCTGTCAGAAATGATAAATTATAAATCTTTATGTTTTTATTACTGTATGTCAAGCAGACCTAATAAAGCTAAACTAGCTCGCCAACATTCTTTGTAACAAAATTACAGCATCCCCTTCTAGTGTTTCTATAATTAAGGTTGTGTCAGCATTTCTATTTAAAAGTATCTTTGCAGGGGTTACAGATGGACATTAAAATATTTTTGGTGAATAAAAAGATTCTCTAATAAAGTATTTGCTATAGCTATGTGTTTTTTTGTTTTTTTGCTCTTGGAGAAAAATTAATCCTTAAAGCCCAAGGTGGATATATTTATTCAAAGCATTTTCAGAGATGAATCTCATTTGAACTCAGTTTCAGAATCACCTTGACCTAAAAAAGCTATTATATATACAATTATGTGAGAAATAGCCAGAAACATAACCAAAGCAACGGGCTTTTTGGAAAAGTATGTGTTCTTAAGCAGGGTACATATATTTTTACTGGCTTTTCAAAATTTGTTTTTTTATTTTATAACAGCTGGTAACTGGAAACATTTATTTTTTAAATAAAATTCAATTGAGTTGCCAGATTTTTAATAATTAGGCAATATCAATCTTAATGTCACTTTTTTCTCACTAAAGTGTATCTCTGTATATTGTATCTCTGTATATAATGTTTCATCTTTATAATTTCCTTGGAATATGATTTAGCAAAATAGAAGAATTCTGAAAGTACGCACATATAACTAAATGTTGTTTCCTCGGGGCTATCGGATTGAGACTAATCTGTCCAAATTAACAGCCCAGTTCACTCAAACTATATTTGATGAAATTGGTTTCTCATTAAATTTAATTTTTAAGAAACAACTTGATCGAGCTTTTCTTCTTTGCCAAATAAAGCCACTCAGACTGTAAACTCAGCCATCATCTGCATTTTTGATAGTGTGCCTCATTTTCTTGTAGAGATCCACCACAGTCCGTCTTACTAATCAAGCTTTTCCATTTTTATCTTCCTTTCGTACGTCACGCGAGCCCATGTAACTGAACCGTTGTACTGGGCGTGGTTCCCAAGGAAATGTTTAGAGAACGATGGTGTGGGATGTGCCACCCGGCTTCCAAAGGATGCCACGCTGACTTCCACGCACACTGAGCCGAGGTTGCCCACCTTTCCCACAATGGAGCTTTTTGCTCTGCGGTGTGCCGTCTAGTTTCCATACAAGGCTCTTCCGTATCTACAAGCTCAAGGAGAATGTAAAAGAGCCATCTAACTTTCCGTTCCCTTGCTTGGCTTGTTTCATTATTCTATATCATCATCGCTACTTAAAAATTCCATTTTTATGGTCCAATTATCTTTCTGGACTGAGTTCCGTTTTAATATCCATTACTGTTATTGGGTTAGAATTGAGCACATCAGCTAAAAAGGGCTAAAATGGTATTACCGTGTCATAGATGATTCTGGGAACGATGCTTTGATTTATAGCTTTGGATGTCCTTTTCTTTAGTTTGAGAAAACATAAAAGCCAGTTTGAAGTCATTTACCTAATTTAGTGGATACATTTGTCTGATGTTTTATTAATGGCGAAGTGCTATTTGCCACTTGGAAGGGATCCACGATCGGGTGTGGATTCCTGCCAACGCAGAGGGGGCTCACTTAATTCCTTCACTCCCAGCCACTTATGTCTTTTAATTCCAGTTTCTACTCTTTGAGGGTATGTTCCCAAGAGCCAAATGCGGCTGATCCCTTTTTCTGATATTATACAAAAAGAAGGAAATCAGTATAGGGCCCTGAAAGAAGTGTTTTCTATTTTAATCCTTACCCGCAGATGTTTATCAATTTTAGAGAGAGGAAGGGAGAGAGAGGGAGAGAGAGGAGAGGGAGAGAGAGAGAGAGAGAGAGAGAGAGAGAGAGAGAGAGAGAGAGAGAGAGAGAAACATTGATATGAAAGAGAAATGTCCATCAGGTGCCTCCCATATGCACCCTGACCGGGATCAAACCTGCCACCTTTCCATGTAGGGAACGATGCTCCAACCAACTGAGCCACCTGTCCAGGGTGAAAGAAGTGTTTTATATGGAATTATTATTATTTCTTATTGAGCAAAAATGAAAGTGACCTGCTAAAAAAGATTTTGCAAGCAGTTCCTGTTGAGACGGACTGATCATTCAAACTGGGAGCCACGAGTTTTATTAACGTGCCTCCTAGCCCTACCCCCTGCTTTACCTGCCCACTCCCCAACACCCGTTGGCTATCAGTATATCAGCACTGCAGAGCGATTTGCCTTGGGCTTGTCTCTCTTGACTGTTTTGAATGAACCTAGGCAAAAGATTCTCACGGTCATGTTCCAGTTTCCACAGACTTACTTAGCTCACAGGTGAAAGAAGAGAGACTCGATGCTGCGGTTGTAAACCAGCTACATTTTTAGACAAGTAATCTGCTGGCAAGTTGCTAAGCTTTATCTAATTCAATGTTAAGAAACAAAGCTATACGTTATTACTAAAGATTTTTCCAAGTTTTGAAATAACGATTTCTGTTTTGTTTTGTGTGTGTGTGTGTTTGCTTTAAACCTCTTGCCCACCATTTAGTCGACTGCATTCCAACAACCTGTACTGTGACTGCCACCTGGCCTGGCTCTCGGACTGGCTGCGGCAGAGGCCTCGGGTGGGCCTCTACACTCAGTGCATGGGCCCCTCCCACCTGAGGGGCCATAATGTAGCTGAGGTTCAGAAGCGAGAATTTGTGTGCAGTGGTAAGGGAGCAAGCACCTTTATGTGGTCTTACTGTATGCTGTATTCAAGGACACTGTGAAAAATGCATGCTCTCAGGGTTTCGTGTTTCTCACTAATGTGTACAATTGGGTGCTAATCACTCCATGGAAATCCTCTGTTTTAGTGATGATAATAATATGCTCTAAGACATCAGTGCGTGCTTTATAATTACTGATTACTTGTACCTAAGGAACGATGAAAGACTTTTTCAGTTTTCACTCCAGGGGAAATATAGGAAATCCCTAGATTTTAGTTCTATTTGCTACTGGTTATTTTCCCTTTAAGTAATCATTTCTATCCACTTTTATGTTAACCATTGGAAATATGATGAATTAATCCTGGATCTCTGCTGGGAAATTCAAAAAAATAACTATAGTTGCAGAGTGACAAAATACTTTCTGTGTATACATATATACTAGGGGTTGAGGTCTACTTAAAAGAGGTAAATGACTGGCTGTAGTAACAAAAATATGAAAACAAAAGTAAGACATGGGCGATATAAAATATCAGTAGGTGACATTTACTTAAGTTCTTTCCATGTGCTTAAACACCAATCTAAGTATTTCACATATAGTTACCTAATTTCACCTCCCTCATAACAATTGTAGGGAAATGTAATATCTATACGAGAGGTTAAATTACTGAGAAAAATATAATAAGTAACCTTGTTCAAGGTTATATAGTTTAACCCAAGGATCTCAACCCTAGGTAGTCTGATATCCAATCCATGGATATATAGATAGGTAGATAGATATTTATATATATTTATAAAATTATATGTTAATACAGGGTGGGGCAAAAGTAGGTTTACAGTTATGAGTATGCATAACACAGAGTTTATTCTTGTATTATTTTTTATTAATTATTGTATTATTTCCATACAAAAACCATAGACTTATTTTTGCCCCAATTCGTATTTTATTGATCCATATTAACATATAATTTTCTTTATAAATACAGGGCTGATTCTGATTTAGAACTGACTGTTCAATAAACAATAAAAGCCATTTTAATAACATCTATATATATATATATATATCATCATCATCATCATAAATGGTTACCAGTTTCTTGAAGGAATGGGAAGAGATGCCAGTATAGGATTCTAAGTCATTGTTACCTTTTAGTCCTCTTTATGTGCTTTCCCACACTTTTTATAACCCACACAAAATTTTCTTGTGATGTCATGGAATGTTCTCAATAGGCCTGGTTGAATTTTTTAAAAAATTAGATAATGAAATGACTCACAATTTGTCACTAACCACTTTTTCTCTCTTCACTTTTCCCTCCCTGTTTTCTAGATGAGGAAGAAGGCAAGTTCATGTTTCTTTTTTAGTCTGAGAGTGTGTTTGTGGAATCCGAGAGCTTGTTGGGAGGGACAGGGTTAGGAATAGCCTGCAGCCTCTGCCCGGCGTATCCCCACCAGGCGGGTGCTCTCTCTGCAGGCCCGAGAGGGTTGTCCCTGCTGCGGTGGCCAATGTGTGCGCCTGCCCATTTGCTAAAATACTGCTGACACTGTTGTGCATCCCTCAAACAGTAAAATCTCATTTCAAAATAATTTTGTTTTCATATAATGAGTAGTTAAATTATATACCTGCGGGAAACTACTTCTGCTAACATTTTAGGCCACAGGAAGCCAAAAAATAAAGCATATCAATTAACAATGTCAGAGTGACATGTTACAAATTATTATACTAGCTCCAAAGAAAATGGTCATTTTGAACCTATTCAGACGTTAAACTAAGCATGAGCTAGTTTCCCCCCCCCCATTTATTGCCACGTGATTACTTATTTAAAATCAACAGCTATGTCTACCAAGAGGGACATTTTTATTTTTAAGGTAAAGTAAGTTAAACCATATAAGTTTAGTAAAGACCAAGTTCTATTTAAGCTTATTAGAAAATGAAATATAGACTAGTCTGAAGTTACTGTATTCTTGGAACACAGAATAGTTTTGAATAGAATTTTACTTTCAGAATCTGAATTTAGCCTTTCTCACCATGATATCAAGTCTTACACTTATAATTGGTACTAGAGGCCCAGTGCATAAAATTCATGCACTCAGGGATCCCTCACCATGGCCTGTGCCCTCTCGCAGTCTGGGAGCCCTCAGGGGATGCCTGACTGATGGCTTAGGCCTGGTTTCCAGGGGGAACAGGCCTAAGCCATCAGTTGGACATCCTTAGCACTGCTGCGGAGGCAGGAGGGGCTCCCACCACCACTGCTGAGCTCACCAGCTGTGAGCACGGCTCCTGGCTGAGCGGTGCTCCCCCTGTGGGAGCACACTGACCACCAGGGAGCAGCTCCTGCATTGAGCGTCTGCCCCCTGGTGGACAGTGCGCATCACAGCGACCAGTCTTTCCACCGTTTGGTCGATTTGCATATTAGCCTTTTATTATATAGGATAATTCCATTTAAAATCTCATTTGCTTCATCTGGATATTTATCCCAAAATTATATAAATGCATGCTTCCTAAAGTATATTTTAGAAATAAGAGACCATTTTATAATCAGGTATATAGAGAAATGTTTTTGACATGCTTTGTTTGTTATTTGAGATAAGCTTGCATGTCTCACAATTATGAGTTTCAGGAGGAAGAATATACTTGCTGTTTATGTTGCGTTTTGTTTGTTTTTTAGGTCACCAGTCATTTATGGCTCCTTCTTGCAGCGTCTTGCACTGTCCAGCCGCTTGCACCTGTAGCAACAATATCGTAGACTGCCGTGGGAAAGGTCTTGCGGAGATCCCCACGAATCTGCCTGAGACCATCACTGAAATGTATGTGTCCTGAAACTCCCTCGCAACCCTCCACCTCCCCAGGGACCCAGACCCTGACTTTCCTTAGGAGAGTCTGGGTTTATCAAAGGCAGATCTGATCAATTAGCTTAGACAAATGTTCCTTTCAGAATGGTATTGACCCTCACTCTGTTTAATTAAGTATCTTGTCGAAGTGGCTAAGATTTGTCTTTTTTAAGCACAGGGAGAAAGAAAAGGAATGTATTTTAAGGAGAAATAGTACATTTCCTTCCCTTGAGAAGGGGTTATTGGGCTATTTAGGGGAAATAATCAGGGCTTTACTAGTCTGACCGTGTGGGTCTGCCCTAGTCCGTTTCAAGCCCTGAGTGGAGGGAAATAAGACAGCTGGGGTAATAAATCATAGAAACAGGATGGCTAGATGGTGCTCGGCCTCCTCAAAAAGAGCTCAGCTGTTTAAAAAGCAGTTTAGCTGTTGTGTGTGAACTATCGTGCAATCCGCCACAAAGTATAAAAATGGGTAATAATATAAGTCAAAAATATAAGATACTTAAGTTAGGGAGCATTTGAGCCTACTTGGGTTGATGTTAAAGCCATCAGAAGTTAAATCCCCTTGACGAAGTGGTTCATACCTGTAGGTACGCAGCCGCAGTGAGCATTTGCCCCTGCCAAACAGAGGTCATGTGCAGGAAACAAGGCCATGTGTGATGTCAGAGGGGCCGCTTTAACCAGCTCGAGCAGTAAACCTCAGGGAAAATCCTTACCTTGGTATTCACTCACTAAGAAAGCACCTCTTAACCACCTGGGTGTCATATTATTGTTTTAGAAGCCAGTTCTAAACTTTAACTAAACAAATAGCACTGGGCATTTTTGGTTGAAATAATAAAGTAGGACCAACTTCTTGTGATAAATCTACACTGTAGGCACAAAAACTTTGTTATTTTTCAAAAACCTTTTATTTATTAAATCATTTTTATTCTTTAATAATTTATTGGGGTGACATTGATTAACCATGTTATATAAATTTCAGGTGGACAACTTTATAATAAAACATCTATATTCTCTATCGTGTGTTCACCACCAGAAGTCTAGACTCCTTCCTTTTTTTAAAATTTTTTTGCCAATTCACTGCTCTAATTTATTTATGTGAGAATAACCTTAGTTCACAAGACCCACTGTCACTGTTTTAAAGTATCTAGTGTGTGCTTAAACATGTGCTTGCAGCCTTGCTGTCTTAGTCAGGGTCCTCTGAGGAACTCTAGAATTTATGGAGATTTGACCCAGACATGGAATAATGAAGGCACATATTATTCCTATCCTATTTCTGATTGATGGGACACTGCCTTGCATAGAAGACATATGTATAGTATTTCTTAGCTGAACCTGGAAAGGAGAAGAATGTATGGTTTTAGAAGAGGTGGGTGACATCACACGAAAGAGAAACAGCAGGAGCCTAGGGCAGTGGTGGCAGCGAGTTATGTGTTAGGGATTGTACCTTTGCGGCGAATGGGAGTACGAGGTGCATGCCAAGAAAATAAACCCAGAAAAGGACATCTCTCTGTATACTTTCCAAGCCACAAGGTACGGAAGGACCTTCATCTTAGAAGATATAATACATGATGAACTAGGTAGTAGTTTTAGAATAGGGAATAGTACACGTATATTCATCTATCCAGGCATGAGCATTTATTTATTTGCTTATGCATTTATATATTTATTTGATTTCAGAGAAGAGGAGAGGGAGAGAGAGATAGAAACATCAAGGATGAGAGAGAATCATTCATCAGCTGCCTCCTGCATTCCTCTTCTGGGGCCGGAGCCAGAAGCCTGGGCATATGCCCTGAATGGGAAATGAACCATGACATCCTGTTCATAGGTTGATGCTCAACCAGAGGCATACCAGCCAGGCCAGGCCTGAACATTATTAAATAAACACTATATAAAGGCAGCATGAATTATCCAGAGACCTTTCCACAAGTGACTAACACATTTGACATCCAAATTAAAAGCTATGAAATGAGGTATAAAATAGTAACTCTGAGAAAGGAACAAATAAAGTCAAAGGTATTTGTTGCAGAGGGGGTAAACTGGGGGTTACAGTGGTGAACCAGAATTAGAAAGTTTTAGTTAGGACCACAGGTCTACCCACTGTTTACTGTCTGTGAGACCATGGGCAATTACTTCTCATCCACGAGTCTGTCTCCACATCTGAAGCTGAGGGTTATTGTGTGTTTGAGATGGAATAATTAACACATGTAGAGCTTTATGTGCTTAGGGTATAGTAATCACTCAGTAAATGGTGCCTTGATCATTGAAGCCTTTATATAGGAGGTAGCCTGTGAGGTAGGCTTTGAAGAATAGATAGTGAGTAGAAATGCAGAGACGAGAAAGACTTTCGATCGTAATTGAACATCATAAGCAAAGGCAATAAGAACAGTAATACAAGACACTACAAAGCTCACTTTGGTATTTGAAACCTGAGAGAGCCGGAAAACAAAGTCAGAAAGGTTGGCTGGAGCCAATTCATGGAGGGCCTTGGGTAGTATAAGTATCTTTGTCTTTATTTGGAAGGCAGCTGGATACAGGAGTTTTCATCTGAATCTTCAATATTAATCGATCAGACAGCTTACGCAGTGGTTGGCAAAAGGATAGAATACCAGGCCTGAGGCCTCTAGGAGGTGATGATGTTGATCGAGGGACGATGCCATGAGAGCAGGAGCTAATAAGTAGCCGTCAAAATGATGATGTGGAAGCAGATATGATAGCTAATACAGAAGTAGATTTAACGGAATTTGAAATTTGATGAGATGAGAGAATAATGGAGAAAAATGAACCAAAGATGAAGCTAGAGTGTCAAGGATGAGGACTGGGAGATTGTGGTCAGATCATGTGTAAGAAGCTGAGGAATGCAACCAAGACTGGCAAGGGAGAGGGCCATGAGCAAAATTTGTGAAATGCCTAAGTGCCAGCGAGAGATTTGGAGGCACTAAAGTAAAACAGGCTGTAAGTAATGAAAGACTGAAAGTAACACGAGACATTTAAAATGGTTTATCTCATGTAGTCTACTTTTTTTTCTATTTTGCATGCTCTATAGATTTTGTATAATGGTGGAATTTAGTAACATAAAAGTTATACAAAATAATATGTCCCATTGGTTTTGCCTATATTGGGGAGGTGGTGTATTCGGTAAAGCTAGAATAAATTAAATTTATAAGTTGAAATGAAAATATATGTGAAGCTCTAGGTGAATTTTACTTCTCTGATTATTACATTATCAGCTTTATCAGTAGAGCAGCTGATAATAAATCATATTGATCTTCAACAAAATACCGCCATTACCATCAGTTATATTGGCATAACTTACCAGTTTAGTAACTTATTCCTTTTATTACACTTATTTTTTATTAGAATAAAGGACATCAGTAAGATTCAGAAAATGTGGAAATAAAGATATACAACTTTTGAAATTTTTTTATAGATTTCAGGGTTTTAATATATAAGGAACTGAACATTATAAACACCCATATTTTTCAAATACCTTTCAAATCTGGATTTTACCATGAAGTGTTAGTAGAATTTCTTTATTGGAGGTTATTATATATTTCATTTGATAATGTTGAGTTGATTTCCTATGTGGTATGTCCTGATTCCTGCAAATGTCTCATAATATAATTCTGACCAAAAGAAAGCATGTATGTGCTCTGTGTTGGAGTAATCAAGTGCCAAAAAAACCTTGACCATCTTTTTTTTTTTTAATTCTATTTTGTGCTTGCATCTATAATTACACACTTCTGGTATTTGCTTTAAAAATTATTTGTTAAGCTATAGAAGGGAAATAGTCTTTTAAAGTCAGAATTGAAGTAACTTGGAGAAGGAAGAATAGAAAGAGACTAACGTTTGTCCAATACCTGCAATGTTGGATATTATCCCCACATTATATCATCTGATCTTCTCATTGACCCTTGTGGGGTGTATTGGGAAACACTAGTGCAGAGGGAAATGTTAGGTAAAGGTTGGTGGTTTCCTCCCAAGGGCCTCATTATCCCGATGATTTTACCGTGACCCAGGCTCTGTCCTCCCCTTTGTAGGTTAGAAATCAGGTTTTGACTGCACCTACTCATTACATGTTGTAATTACATGTATATTTGTGCATTTGTTCCTTTTCCCTACTAAAGCCGAGGTTCTAATGAAGACAGGAACTGATTCTGGCCTAATCACCGCACCTAATAGTCCTCCTCCTTCCTTAGATGTAATACTCACTCCAGTCTTCCTACAGATGTCTTAGGCATCTTCCTCTAAGGCCGCCTTCCCTCCGCAAGGAAGACATGTACACTTACCTCACAGGCTTAAAGGCTGCCAACCTCATTTAAAAAAGATGGGGCTCAAAACAGTTAGGAAATCTTGTAAAACAGAAATCCTTCAATTGCTAAATGGCTAAACTGGCCTCAACCTTAAGTTTATTTGTCTCCCTGGTCCATGTCCCTTTCTTTATCCAGCTGCCAAAGGAAGGTAGGCATGGCTCAGCTTGTTGGGACAGTATACAGGGCAATCATTGAAAAAAATCAGGAGAGACTAACTGATTACTCAGAAAAAAAAACAAAAACAGGACATTAAGAACTTTAAGAAACTTACACATCAAAAGAACACGGAAGAGGCATAGAGAAGGCATGTAAGAATGCTTGCAGAACTGAGGGCTGTCTCAAATTGCTTCATGCCTAGAACTACTGTAATGTCATTGTCTTGTTCTGTGTTAAGCATTCTCACTCCCTCTGGCTTTCATCGGCACAGAACTTCTCTTGCTTTAATTTGATATTTTGAATCATGTCACACTATTCTATTAGACTGAAAGCTTTAAGGGGGCAGGACCATGTCTCTCTCCTCACCATTTCTGCCCCAACACTTAGCATAGTGTGGGTGGGGAGGACAGTGCTGGGGAGCACAGCTGGATACGCCCCAACCCCCCATATGACGAAGGGATGTGGATTAATGAAGACAGAAGGGGAAAATAGAATGTGTAATACAAGGTGAAGTTAGGTTTAAAAGAAAGAAGCTGTTGCTAGTACTTTGCTACGTTGATCTCCGCTTGTGCAAACCTTGTTTTCATTCAGATGGAAGGCCAGAGGCAAGCCCGTGGATGAGCCGGCCCATGGCAACAAATCATTAACAGCAAATTGATTCTGTGTATATCAAACCCTCAGAATTAATTTCTTAAATCACATTCTGAGGTATAAAATTACAAATACAATGTGATGGATGGCTATAAAGTAGACATTTAGTCCTCTTCAATCCAGTTATAGATTTTCTGTGGCATGTCACCTGTTCAAAGCATTATACAGAAAGTCCATACATCATGGAGAATAGTTAGTAAGAACATAAATTGTAACAATTTAGAATGTCTCTGTGACTCTTAATATCTACTGGCTTTACTCTTGGTTGCCTTTTTTAGGGCTCAGAAGCTGGGAGCCCTACACATCTGTGTTGCTGCTGCTGCTGTTGTTGTTTGTTTGAGAGAAGATGGTCAGGGAAAAGTTTAAATCATGGAAGGGGAAGGGTGTAGCAATGTTGTCAGAACATTAAGTGTTGTTTCAACGTTTTCCAAGATGGACTGCAAATTCTCAGAGAATAGAACTATTTTCAGACATGCTATTCAAATAGATATGATGGAAACTCACCTTCCTGTGTACACTCACTGGACTACTCTTACTCCATCAGTAATAAACACGGCTGAGAAGGAGTCACAATGATGGACATGAGTGAGATTTGGGAGTCCTTTTGTCCTTTTACTAGTAGTCTCTTCTGGACCACTGGCATGCATACATATAAAGAAGTGGCAGTAAGAATAATTCATGAATGCTATATCTGATTACAGCCTCCATTTGTGATACTAAATATAACTTTAAAAACATACATTTGTTCCTCCTTTTTTTTTTTTTTTTTGTTTAGACACGTTTACCATATACTTTTAACCGATTTTACATGCTATTGCTACCCTGGCTCCTTCCAAAATTTTGAACTCTTAGTTCTTTTAAATTCTACATACTAAAAAAATACATATGGGTATTTTTTAAACTATTTGATAAGTCATAAAATGCATGCGCACAGGGAACACAGAGAAAGGAGCCCCTGGGTTTGCCTGGGAGAATCAGGGAATCTTCAAGTCTGAAACAGAGAAATTGAGGGCTTTTTAGACAGGAAAGAACATGTGCAAAGTCCCAATCAAGTGAGAGGAGTATATATTTGAGAAATTAAGAGTTTTAAGATGATAGAACATAAAGCAGAAGTCTAGTCTTGCAGAAACGCCTGTTTGGATGACAATAGGATACAAGAAAGTGTGGAGCTGAGTAGTAGCATGGTTAGATGTGTTAGAAAACTCTCCCACCATGGAGTGGGGAGTGGTTTGGAGGGAAGGAGCCCAGTGATAATGAGATAGCAACAGCCTGTCTATGGCATGATGAAGGCCACGTAGCAGCAGGCAGTGATGGGAGGAGACTCCAAGAAGTGGCCCTTGTGCTGTATGGTAGTTTCCTAAAATCATTTACAGGAAAAAGTGGGTACCATAAGATGTAAAATAAGACCTGGCTAGACTTCAGCATAAAAATAAAGGCAGCTGAGGTATAGGCAAAGTATTTATTCATTCTCAGACAAATGAAAAGAGTCTTTTTTTTTTTTTTTTTTGGAATTAAATTCTAGATTTATCCTATCTAATGAAGAGGGAATATGTTAAATGACCCTCACGCAGTCACAAAGATGGTGGTGCCCACAGCCAATAAGGAGGGAATATGCTAATTGACTGCCACACCCTCAAATATGGCGGTGCCCACAGCCACAACATGGCGGCGCCCAGTCCCTTCAGCCCCACCCAAGGTGGGTCCAGCCACACCGTGCGCCTGCCTCCGGAGTACCCCAGTCCCCTCAGCCCTCCAGCAGCCCAGGGCCGGCCCGAGGTGCAGGCAAGCCTCGGATGGTGGCTGTCCAGCCTCCAAGGGCCGCCCAAGGCTCAGGTAACCAGGGCCAGCCGAGGCTTGCGCTGCCAACAGTGGCAGCAGTAGAGGTGTAATGGGTTGTCACCTTCCCCTGATCGCCAGGTCACCTCCCGCCCCTGAGGGCTCCCGGACTGTGAGAGGAGTCAGGCCAGGCTGAGGGACGCCCCCTCCAGTGCATGAATTTTCATGCACTGGGCCTCTAGTATTTGTATAATCAGCTGGAAGGATTAAGTTGAAAATTTATGTAGTTCAAATTCCACTAGCAATCATGGTGCCATCTAACTTTAGGAGAAAAATAATGGATAACTTGGATAATAACTCAGGGTGGGGAGAATGCAAATTGCTACCCACTTATTGAGTAATACTATCAAATAAGTGATGAATAAAGATAATTTGTATAATATTTTTAAAACTAAAATCACTACCACATGGGGGACTTTGTTCAGTGCCTGATTCATGGTAAGTGTTCACGAGGTTTTAGTTATTTTTTTTTAATTAAATATCTTTTTATCGAGTTCAGAGAGAGGAAGGGAGAAGGAGAGAGAGATTGAAATATCAGTAATGAGAAATAATCATTAATCAGCTACCTCCTGCACCCCTGTACTGGGGATCGAGCCTACAACCCAGTCATGTGCCCTTGACCGGAATCGAACCTGGGACCCTTCACTCCACAGGCCAACACTCTATCCACTGAGCCAAACCGGCTAGGGCAGGTTTTAGTTATTAATGAAAAACAAAGCAACAGAAATTATGTTTTTCTTTCCTGGATTGCTAAAGAAAAATCACGTAGAAAACGTAGTGTTATTGGCATTCTGTATCTACTAGAGGCCCAGTGCATGATTAAATCATGCACATGTAGGGTCCCCTAGGCCTAACCTGCCATCCAGGCCATATCCACTGCCCCGCAAAGCCTAGCACGCTCCACAGACACTGCTGGCAGCCTGCTCCCCACTTTTGATGGCAGGGGGTCCACTGGTGCCGGAGCGAACACAGCTCCCCGCTTTTGATTGTGGGGGAGCTGGGTGTCGGCCCGCTGGTGCTGGAGCGGACACCCAGCTCCCTGCTTTTGATGGTCGGCGGCGGGATGTGAGCTCGCTGCCCCAGAGGCCCCTTCTGTGCCGCAGCACAGCCATGGCGCAGACGCTGAGCTCGCGCTGCCACAGGCGATGTGAGCTCAGCATCCCACCGGCCCAATCAGCCACCCCGGCCACCCTGAGTCCCGCCCCCCCACGCCTCCTGGCCAATCGTGGGCATAGTGAAGGTACGGTCAATTTGCATATTACTCTATTATTAGGTAGGATACTCTGTCCCCCTGAAATCAGTGAGCCATATGCCTCTACATTTCCCTCTAAACCAAATCAGGTGATGTGTGCATTGAGTGTATCTGTGTGTTTGAATATGCATCCATAGGAGTGAATGCATGAACATGTTAACACTTGAAGGGTCACTGCCTGAAATATGACGTCAATAGGAACACACACTCATTTTTGTCTTGCTTTACAGGCCTAAAGACCAAGTGGAAAAAAGAATTAATTCTTCTATGAAAACATCAATTGAGTTTACACTCAGGGGAATGTACCCTCGAATGATGTCACGAGAAATAAAATGAGATTAAGGAAATGGACAATTTTCAGCAATAAGTCATGCCAGGCAAGGAAGGGATGGCTGATAATTAGTGTGGGCACAGTCCTAATGCAAAAACGTTAGTATATGCAAAGTCCGTCCCTCTAGGGGCCAATATTCATTCAGCTGCTGAAATATTTATTAAACTTACAAAGTTCTGGAGACTGCAATTACATAACAGGAATAATATTCGGTTCTAAAAGAATCCTGGGCCATTTCCTGTGGGGACAGATGAAGGATTTCAATGGCATTTACTACTAACGTTAGAAGTAACATTCCAGAAATAGAAAGTCCCCACTTTAGAAATATTATGTAAGAGGCAAGAGAATCCCGAACCTCAAAGGAACATCCCTGCTTCCTCCTTTTCAAATGCCGGCTGATGTTCCTTAGTCTGAGGAGCTTTGGCCACACTGGGCAATCCCAGATTCAGAAGCTGGAGTCATTCCACACCCCCCTTCACCCCATCAAATCTATATTCTGTGCTCTGGCAGCTGCTTTTGCCATTTACATTAAAAGCAGATGGGGAAATTGCAAAGAACTGTCAGTTTTATTGCCATGCATAATCGGCATCTGGGCTGTGTATGTTACAGATACCATCAATCCAATCTCATACTTTACTGGTGCTGTAAAAACTTTTTGAGGTTTTTTAAAATATGTTTTTCTTTATTTCAGAGAGAGGAAAGGAGAGGGAGAGATAGAAACATCAATGATGAGAGAGAATCATTGATCGGCTGCCTCCTGCACCCCGCTTCTGGGGATCGAGCCAGCAACTCAGGCATGTGCCTTGACTGGGAATCGAACTTCAACTTCCTTGTTCATAGGTCAATGGTCAACCACTGAGCCACATTGGCCAGTTTAAACTATTTTAGTTTCTAAGCTATATGTTAAATATGTTTATAATGGAAATTACACACACACACACAATATATATATATTTTAGCCTCCATATGAATGATGTATGTGTATATGTGTTTAATAGATAGTTACTGAGTTATCTGAAAATCTTTATTGCTTATTTGTTTAAAAACATGTTTTAGAACCATATGTATTTATTTTATATTAGAGATCAAATCATGTACCAGATTTATTCAATTATATAATCTATGTGTATGTGTATATGTGTGTGACTAAAATATATTGTAGGCATTATGTAATGCTAAGTATCATATGTGTGGTTATGTATATTCTCATATTTTTATTATTTTCCCATTTTTTGTGCAAGAAGAAAAAAACATATCATATATTTTCTTCTACATCTTATTATTTACCAAAACACTTAGGATAGGTTTTACTTTCCTCATTTTTCAGAAGGAGAAACTGAGACAGAGAAGCAAAGTAACTTTGCAAGGTCCAGAAAGCAAATGAGTGACTTAAATATAATGTAATCCCAGTCTCCGTAAGCTTCTAATCACTAAGCTACACATGGTTGTCTTTGTGTATAGACAGATACACAACATTAATGTCTCTTGGAGAGAGAGCTACTCCATTGTTGGCATGTAGATGTTATTTTGTATGGTTTGTCAAAATAATCTAGTTTGAAGATATTGAGACTAATGCCTGGGAATTGGACAGTGAGCTGAAAGTGTCTTCACATCATTATCTATCTTCTATGTGGCTTCAGAACTAGTTGGAGCTTTTTAATTGCCCAGCTACACTGCGCTGCATACTCTACTGATGTAAGATTTGATCGTTTTTTTCATTTTCTATAATCTGAATTAGGCAGTAGAAGGTGATATATATTGGTTGCAGTTCATTCTTTGGGAACTCTAAAAGTATGAAGACATCTTTTATTCATATAAAAATCAGTAATTAATGAATAAGAGAAAAAATGTTTATGAGTGGGGAGGAAAGATCTTTACTGGGTAAATTATTTTTAATTTTTGGATTGGAGCAGTTAGAAAACTGTCTCCATTTTTTTTTTTTTATCTCATTGAACTTCTAAGGAAAGCTCCCTTATGGTTTTGATGAAGTAGTAGCAGCAAATTGCTTTTACGTAAAACAGATAAATGATAGATAGATAGATAGACAGATAGATAGATAGATAGATAGATAGATAGAGATAGATAGATAGATATGGATACACATACACAGTGATGAAATGTTTTAGAATTGTCACATACATTCTGTGGCGAAAAAGGAAAATGGTAAGGTTCTGTCTACTTTTATACATTAAAAAAAAAGTTTTTTTACACTAAGTGATTTATAGAATTTCCTCCCTCCCTTATTTAGTTTTCTAAATCTATTTTTACCTTGAAATTCCAAATACTGAATTTTCTTTCTATGAAGGACTAGCATTTGGAAGACTCTTAATCATTATGGGTTTTATCCATAGCACGAAAATTTATCTTAGCCATTACACTATCTGTTTTCATAACCCTGAATTTTTAAATTTGATTCTTCATGGAACAATGGATTCATATTTGCACCTTATAAAATTCAGCAGATCCTGTGCTATTAAAATAGAAGATTAGAGGACAGCAGAGATAAAAAATGTACATTTCATTTGCGTTTTTAAACCTTCATCTGAAAAGTCTTAATATTTTTCTTATTGATTTTTTTATAATTTGGTTTAAATATTTCCCCCTTTATTTTGTAGGAGTTTGGATACCATTTGGGATATGTGCGGTTTGTAGTTTATAAAATATATTCTGGTTTTCTTATTTTCAAGAACCTGAAATTTATGAAAATTAGTTATATGAGCTTGTTTTACATTACTGTTAAATGAAATCTACTAGTCACTAAGACTTTTTAATTTTTCTCATCATATCATTATAATCTTTTGAGCAAATCTTTAACAAAATGAAATGTTTCATTGGTCTGGATTTGAAAAAAGTTCTATAATCTATAATATGCCAACTATGGTTTCTTTTAACTTTATTTTTATTGATTACATTTTAGACTTCTTAAAATTTAACTCTAAGAATGGATTGCAGCCAAAAAAAAGTGTCTCTAAACCATCAATTTGTAATGTTCTAATCTATAATGTAACAGGGAAATTATTTAAATGCCCTTTGTTATATTTAGAACTTTTGAGAAAAATATGCCTTGTTAGGACCTAGATAAGTAATCGAGGTGCCGTTTATTTCTTGTCTCCTGGGATAAACCTGCCAGTTAACAGCCAACAACTTGGTGGAGGAAAATATGTAAAAAATGGAATAAGGGAGGTAAAAGCCCTGGGAAGAGAATGCCCCCGGGTAGATGGAGAAAGATGCCGCCACCCATACCTGAGAAAATAAAGTAAGGCCTCCAAAGGTGGCCATGTTTCAGTCGCCTTAAAATGACTGAACAGTATTATGAATAAAGATGTAAAAGTATTACTAACCTAAATGGCTAATAACTGGAAATGATTTGGGAAAACATTTTGATAATTGGATATTAAAAGACATTAAAATAATGTCTTCCAAAAATTTTAATGATAGAAGAAAACATGTATGATATGGTATTTGTTATAAAGGACACAACTCCAATTCTTTCTATACGAATACTTCAATTATAGAAAATAATAAATATGCATGCATAAGAAATAAATTCACCAATTTTAGTAGTGCATAATGGGCAATTTAAATTTTATTCCTTACATATTTTATAAGTTAACTTGAATTTATCTTTAATGTGAACAGAATTACTTCTGTTTTTTAGAGGGAGAATTATGACTAATGGTTCAGGTGATAGAGACTGAATGTTACCTTTTTTGTA
This sequence comes from Eptesicus fuscus, assembly GCF_027574615.1. Classification (NCBI taxonomy): domain Eukaryota; kingdom Metazoa; phylum Chordata; class Mammalia; order Chiroptera; family Vespertilionidae; genus Eptesicus; species Eptesicus fuscus. Next base: position 106,745,625 of record NC_072474.1, on the reverse strand, counting down.
AGAGAGGAAGGACAGAAACTTGAGGAATAGCTCAATGTGTTGGGGTTAGAAGCAAAGCGATAAGGTGAGAAAAAGAAAAGCAGAGTGAGAACCAGGGGAATGTAGTGTCACATGCAAGGAAAGAAGGATTGTTACCAATATCAAAGCCACATTGAGTTCAAGGGCAATGAGGATGGAGATGCCTCGAAAGGGCTATGGAATCAGAAAAGACCAATACTTAATCACTGTTACTAAATCTCCTAGGGATCTTTTATTTGTTTTGAATTGATGTTCATTAATCGATAACATATCCTAGTATATTAAAGTATTACCAGCATTCAATAAAAATGAACTGATGTATACGACACATTTAATCATTATATATACTCATTTATAAATATATAAGTAGATATAACATCTATTTATAAGTACATATATTTTTAATCCAGGCATGAAAGTGGAGCTCATGCCAGGTACTTCAGCAGAGGGATTTAATCTGAGGAATGAATTTAACAGTCCTAAAATATGACACAGAAATTAGGAGGCTGTCCACCCCCAGGGCTACAATGACCTAAGAAGAAAGTGAGATTACACTAAGTCAGGAGGTGGCCCCAGCCAGAGACGAAGTTAAGAAGAAGAGAGGACTGCTGAGAACCTCCCCTGAGGGGAGACTATCCTGGCTTCTCCCCTCTTCCTACCTCAGTCTCCAACCTGTGCCCCTCATTGGCCAAGTCACAAAAAAGCAGTAGGCAAAAAGCCTAGTTCCCAGAAGTCAGCTGTCTTGGGCATAGGGCAGAAGAGAAGAGGGGAAGGGGACTGGAAATGTTTAATAGGACATTTATATGGATAGACATGAGGCTGAGAGGCACCATTTTTGATGGACTAAAATATTTACGAAAACACTTTAAAAAAGATGTATTTCTTTTTCTTTCATAACCAGGTGGGTAGAATCTTGTCTTTCTCTGATAGCAGAACCATAGAGTAGAAAATATGAGAGTTATTTTCAACTGTTTGATTTTAGTGCATCATAAAAATACTTCAGTTGTGTTTAATGCACTTTGCTGCAGTGCTTTCCACATGAAATATTCACATAATGAATCAGAATCCAGACAGTCTTACTGAAAATGCCTGTAGTACTTATGGATTTAGAATTTAAGATTTTGCTTCATAAGAAGCTTCAAAATTAATTTTCTGAGTATAACAATTTTTTTTAATGTATAATACACTTTCTGTAGAGGACATAAAAGGTTTATAAGATTTAATATTCTACAATAATTTCCTTTGTGGAAGAGTTATAATTATCTCTAAAACATGTGATATATCTACCCAGTGTTACTACATATTTCTCTTACTGAAATAGGGTTATTAAAATGTACTCCCGAATGAATTCCCTACAGGTGCTTTCTCTTTGTACAAAGTCGAGTCTTAAATATTAATGGCCATGTAATGCCTAAAAATTAGGAATTTTTTTTATTTTTCTTCTAATTGCCTTGTTGTTTTTTTTCTTTTCCCCAGTCTTGCTCCACATTTAGGTCACAGAACAATTAGTTATAATGTTCATTTTTTAGAAGAAAAAAAAAAGGAAATATTACTCATAAAGTGCATCAACTTTTCTTCTTGACATGAATCGCAGGTTTGAATTAAACATAGCTGAGAGCTCAGGTTTCCATTTAAAAAATGAATTTTTTTATTGCAGACGTCTGGAACAGAACTCAATCAAGGTCATCCCTCCTGGAGCTTTCTCACCATATAAAAAGCTTAGAAGAATGTGAGTGAAAAATGTTCTGAAATATGTGTAATTTTTAAAATTTTATGGGTCATGACCGTGCAAGGACATCCATCTAAGTATGAATATTTAGGTGTTAGCTTAAATATTAAGTGATGGGACTGTTTGATGCTAGTTCTATAATATGTAATATTAATAGCTAAACTATGTAATATTTTAAGGTTCTCTCTAATTTTACATATTTATTCACATGAGTGCAGCCAAATCTTAGATGTTCTATATTCAAAAATAAGACATGGCATCTTTTCTAATTAAGAAAATCCTGTCTAATAAAAGAGTAATATGCAAATTGACCATCACTCCAACACACAAGATGGTTGCCCCCATGTGGACACAAGATGGCTCGCACAAGATGGCCAGCAGGGGAGGGCAGTTGGGAGGGACCAGGCCTGCAAGGGAAGGCAGTTGGGAGTGATCAAAGCCTGCAGGGAAGAGGGCAGTTAGGGGTGACCAGGCCGGCAGAGGAGGGAAGTTGGGGCGACCAGGCCTGCAGGGAAAGAGCAGTTGGGGGGGACCCAGGCCTGCAGGGGAGAACAGTTGGGGGGGACCAGGCCTGCAGGGGAGGGCAGTTAGGGGTGACCAGGCCTACAGGGGAGGGCCATTAAGGGTGAGTCAGCCTGCAAGGGAAGGGCAGTTGGGGCAAACAGGCTGGCAGGGGAGCAGTTAGGCATCAATCAAGCTGGCAGGGGCGTGTTTAGGGGGTGATCAGGCTGGCAGGCAGAAGCGGTTAGGGGCAATCAGGAAGGCAGGCAGGCGAGCAGTTGGGAGCCAGCAGTCCTGGATTGTGAGAGGGATGTCCGACTGCCCGTTTAGGCCTGATCCCGGTAAGATCGGGCCTAAACGGACAGTCGGACATCCCTCAAAGGGTCCCAGATTGGAGAGGGTGCAGCCTGAGCTGAGGGACACACCCCCCGTGCACGAATTTAGTGCACCGGGCCTCTGGTAGTCAATAATTGATTTAAAAGGGTGACTTTTTAAAATTAAGGACACTTCATACATTTTATGTTACAAATTATATACACGTATTGATAGGTGCAAAATCAGCATACGAAGGTGAGAAAGAGCTTTCTCCTGCAGTAAATCTCGCTGTCGTTGTATTGAATATAACCTAACCCTATTTCTGATCTCAGCGACCTGAGCAATAACCAGATCTCCGAACTGGCACCAGACGCCTTCCAAGGACTGCGCTCCCTGAATTCACTGTGAGTATTGACCGCAGCCCTGAAGGAAAGCGCACTTAATCGTGGCTCCGTCTTTTCATTTGGATTTTTAAAAATTACCCCTTTAAGTTTTTGTATTATGAATTATGAATTATTATTAGTCATTAGTGAATTCCGCTGTTTTCATTGAGGAGTGTTACCTGTCACTAAAATCAGTCTGTTTTAGCTCAGCCGGTGTGGCTCAGTGGTTGAGCATCAACCTACGAACCAGGAGGTCACCGTTCGATTCTGGTCTGGGCACATGCCTGAGTTGCGGTCTTGATCCCCAGTAGGGGGCGTGCAGGAGGCAGCCAATGGATCTTTCTCTCCCTCTCCCTTCCTCTTTGAAATCAATAAGTAAAAAAAAATCAACCAGTTTTAGGGTATGTATTTTAGGACTTGATAATTTTGCTGTTTAGAGAGCAAGAGTAAGAGCCCCCTTTTTGATCATTTTGGTTTCTAAAATGAAGGGGAAGTGTTTATTTTGGAGTGCTCTGGTCAATGTTGTATTTATAATCCTGAAGCCGCTAGATCTCTAGAGACAGCGTCAGTCCCCACTCTGCTGAGCGGTGTCTCGCAGAGGACAGTGGAATATGTCCAGGGAGAGACCCCCTCAACTCCCTGCTTTCTCACCTTCAGACTTCCCCGAAAGAACCAGCTTTAATCTCTAACAGTTCAAAGATAAGAACAGTTTTACAGGTTTTTAATGTCAGAAGGACTTTCAGGGAGATAGCTAAAGTGGTTCTAAAATAAATAGGTAAAGCCTGTCATTCCTTTAAACTTGTAAAAATTTTCAGAAGTCCAGCAAGTAAAGTCACCTTTATTTCAAATTTTAACTTTAATGTTTGAAAACGGAGGCTTGCATGTATTTTTAATGAGTTGATGCTTAGAGAATGGTTTCTATTGATGTAAATTACTGCAGACCTCTATGAATTTCAGAATTCCTTGGGAGCCAGTGAGAATTCCATGATATAAATGTGCAAGACCCAGATACACACCCAGGGTTTATATAACAGCTACACCCACTTGTACCAAGGGGAGAACGAAACAGGTGCAATCACCTGAGCACATGGGTCTTCAGATTGCGCTGCTGGTCTGCTCAGAAAACGACGTATTTCTTTAAAAAAAGAAAATAAGAAACTATCACTTCAGCAGTGTCTGCTTAGGTTCATTGTTTGTTTTGGGTGTTTATTTGTTTGTTTTACTACAGAAAGTCCAAGGCTAGGGGAACAATTGTTGGCAGAAGATGTAAAGTGTAGTCATGGATTGCCCTCAGGGTGGGCTGTCAGATTCTAAAATAACAAAGTTTAATGTAAAACACAGTTAAATCACCCTAATTGTCCATAAAGTACCGTGTATGCTATTCTGGACAATAATACCATCCAAAGTAAATACAGATAGCCTTCCAGTCAAAAGGGCAGAACAGAAGTCAAGTCCACATACCAATTCCTAGTCTTTCAAGTATTTGTGCCTCAAAAGTAATCGTTACTAGTAAATGTCAAAGAGATGTGGAGAGTTCTTACTAAGTCCCCTGTGCTTCAGCTGTTCTCTCTCTAAAGTGGGGGGGGCAAGATCACTCCCCTGCTGGTTCTGTTAAAGCACACAGATAAGAATTCAAGAGATACCAGATATGGTCTTGACAGATTCTTCTGATACTTACCAATTTGTATGTTTCTGGATTTTAATTATCCCTGAGAATTTTTATACCCCCAATCCTCAAGCTATAGTATTCCTCTTTTCCCGTTTTTTTTTTTTTAATTAACCCCTTGCAAAAGATTGTAGTTCACTTATTCTAATTACCTCTCTTCACTAAGGAGCTCCCCAGTTCCACCGAGGTCTGCAGTGAAGGGCTGTTGTATTTTGATTCTCATTTCTGTATTCCCACTTCCTACAGTCTTTCCTTGGTCTCCTGTTAACTCTGCTGCTCGGGACCTTGCATTTTACTCCTGGTTTTCAAGGAAAATGAAAATGGGAGTAACCTCTGCTTTCTCTTTACTGTCTTTAAACTTGCTGAGTGTTTTACCTCTCCGATATACATTGTTTTTAATTTGTAACTATAGCTCTCTACCGTATATTTAGATAATAAGGCTTGCCCTTAGCACCTTTTACAGGATAGCCATCTTAATAGGTTTCTGGTTCGGATATTTTTATCCTGAGTAGGTATTCTGGCTTCCAACTGGACAGGAGCATTCAAAGCCTGGGCACCAGTGTTGCTGCATCCTAGTACCTAGATAGTGACCTGCTATCCTAGAGTGGAAATTCCAATGGTGAAGCTGAGTTTAGAATTCCCAGCCTTCCTTCTAGAAGCAGGTGCAGGAGCTGCCTTCAGATGTTCCTATTGTTCCAAAGAACTATAAAAACTTCTCCATCAGCATAATTGTGCACTGTATATAGAGTGCTGAATATAAGTCATATGTAAGAAAACTGTCATTCTTGGTCTTTGGATGGTATTACTCAAATTCCTCGTGTATTTTTGTTCTTTTTAGTAGAATTCATTTTTATCTTTTGATTTCTTTTTAACATTTGTTCCTTCTTATGAGCACAGCACAGATTCTCACTGGTCTTCTTGCACTTGATGCCTTTATGTGATGACACATCTTTCCCTCATTTTTACAGATTTTGGCCCTGTTTTCTGACTGCCAACCAACTTCTCATTCCTGGTCTTTTGGATTTTTTATATCTTCGCTTCTTTTGTTGTTGTTGTTGTTATGTGGATCTTATTGTATGTAAGAAAATCATACCCAGCACTTGTAATGCTAAACCTTTTTGTGGAGAAATCTCATTACCATCCTATTTAGTATATCTAATCTAATAATAGACAAATATGCAAATTGACCGCACCTTCGCTACACCTAAGCCACGCCCACCAGCCAAGCCACGCCCACCAACCAATCAGGATGAGTATGCAAATTGCCCCAACAAAGATGGCGGCTAATTTGCATATCAAGACAGCATCCAAAGAAGCCAACAGCTGCAGAAGGGAGTAAAGCTTCGAAGAAGCAAGCAAGGGGGGGGGGGAGGGCGGCTCGGAGGTGGGGCCGGGGGGAAGGAGAAGGGCGGGGCGGAGGCGGGGCCGGGGGGAGAAGGGTGGGGCAGAGGCGGGGCCGGGGGAAGGAGAAGGGCAGGGCGGAGGCGGGGCCGGGGGTGAAGGGAAACGTGGGCGGGCTGGAGGAGAAGGCGGGGCGGGCGGAGCGGAGGCGGGGCCGGGGGAAGGAGAAGGGCGGAGCGGAGGTGGGGCCGGGGGTGAAGGGAAACTCGGGCGGGCTGGAGGAGAAGGCGGGGCGGGCGGAGCGGAGGCGGGGCCGGGGGTGAAGGGAAACGTGGGCGGGCTGGAGGAGAAGGCGAGGCGGGTGATAAAGGTGGAGTGGAGGCGGGGCCGGGGGTGAAGGGAAACGTGGGCGGGCTGGAGGAGAAGGCGAGGCGGGTGATAAAGGTGGAGTGGAGGCGGGGCCGGGGGTGAAGGGAAACGCGGGCGGGCTGGAGGAGAAGGTGAGGCGGGGGACAAGGGCGGGGCGGAGGCGGGGCGGGGGAGAAGGGAAACGCGGGCGGGCTGGAGGAGAAGGTGAGGCGGGCGAACAAGGGAGGAATGGAGGCAGGGTAGAGTGCAGCAGGAAATCCTATTGCAGGATTTTTTCCTGCAACGGGAAAGCTAGTCTTTACTATAATAGTTTCAAGATTTTGGATTCATATACCCAATGCTGCCTACACAGACGGATTTCCTCCATCCTTGCCTAATCTCCTTTTTCTCCCATGAACCCAAATTGTCTCATTTACAAAAAAAAATTATCTTTTTGAACATGATATGTGAAAAAAACAATGATTTGCTGAAAAAAATGAGTTTCACAATACAAACATGACATACCTCCCAGCTGTTCCTCTTTTCATTTGAGCCTATCTTTGAAGCAAAAGTCCGAAATAAACAACCTACCAAATTATTTGCCATAAATTCTTATATGGGCCTCCCACTACTTCTATGCATTATATGTCCTCCTTTTATTTTCAATGGGTTCAAAATATGAAACTCCTTCAGTATTCAAATTATTATTTTGGGTTGCTCTTTGATGCCATACCTTATTTATCTTGGTCATATCAGTGCTTGGGACATGCAAAAATGATAAACATTAAAAAAATAAGAGTTGGAGTTAGTGTAATTGGGCACCACACTTAGAACCTAGCAATGTTCCTGGCACACAGTCGGTATACACTATCGATTGTTGAATGAACTGATTGAACAGTAGTGAGTTGAGTATCCTGAATTGATGCTGTGATCTGCTCCTTTGTGTTTTTAAAAGCCTCTTTTCTTATTCTTTATCTTAAAACATTTTTATTTATTCTTGCTTTACCCTTTCTTAGTTTCCTTACCTCCTTGACCCTGACAATATAGATTTATCTCTTTTCTTCTTTTACTATTAAAATGATTTCTTCTGTAAATGACTTACCTTTAAAAATATATATTCTACAGAAATGAATTTTTGTTATGCTATGTACCTTTACTACAGGAGTCTATACAGATTTAAAGTCTCTTTACACAAATAACACCCAGCTTTACTTATTCCCTTGAGAATTTCTTCAATTTTGTAATATATCCCACCTCTCACTGACATCTTAAAAGGGAAGCTTTATCCTCACTCTTATTTATCTCTCTTTTATTGTTATTTTCCTCCTTTTCAAACACAAATCATGTACTGCTGTCTCATTTAAACTTTTTCTTCATGTATTATGACATCCACTTATTTAATTTCCAAAATAATTTTTTGTTTGAAAGGGTTTTAAAATGTGTATTTCTTTTTTTATACTTATTTTTATTGTTGAAAGTATTGTAGATGTCCCCTTCCCTCCACCCCCATTTACCCCTTCCACCCCCTTAGCCCCTCCCACTCACAGGCCTTCATCACACTATTGTCTTGTCAAAACCACTTGCTTTTAGAATTATTTTTTTATCAGTTTCAAAAGTGATGTATCTTCATTGTAGAAAATGTAAAAATTAAGGAAAAATGTATATATGCAAATTCAAGTCAACTCTGGATGGCAAATCATTTGCCATCCAAAGATATTTCACATTTTTTCTGTGTGTGTGGATATATATATTTATATTTTTTAAAAAAAATTAAAATTATATTGTAATTTACTAGTATTCCTTTATATTATGCTTTGAAAAAATTTTATTAAATTTATTGGGTTGACATTGGTAATAAACTAATATAGGTTTGAAGTGTACAAATCTATGATACATCACCTCTATACTGCATTATGTGATTATCACCCAACGTCAAATCTCCTGCCATCACCATATATTTGACCCACTTTACTCTTTACTACCTCCCACTCACCCCCCTCTTTCTCTTGTAACCACCATGCTGTCGATGTCTATGAATTTTTGTTTGTTTTTCTTATTTGTTAATTTCTTGCTTTCAAGTTTATATCCGACATATGAGTGAAATCATATGGTTCTTGACCATTTCCATCTAACTTACTTCACTTAGCATGATATTCTCCAAGATCCATCCATATTGCCATAAATGGCAGTATTTCATCTTTTTGTTTGGCTGAGTAATATTCTATTGTATATATGTACCACATCTTTTTATCTAATCATCTATTGAAGGACACTCCAGTTGCTTCCATATCTTGGCCACCATGAATAATGCTGCAATGACCACCGGGGTACATATTATACTTACAAATAAATGTAAAAAATATGACAAGTTAGCAGTGCACAGTTTTATGTAAAGGCAATAAAATTATGAATGGTGTTCATTTTGTTAATTTTTCTTGTCTTTCAGTGTTTTCCAAACTTTCTATCTTAAGCATCATCTGTGTGTAGAGTGCTTACTAACTTTTTATTTTCCTGAATACGTATTAGTATGTGTTGGACTAACTTGTTATATTGATTTGGTGTCTGACTTTTTTTTCATTTAAATTATGTTTTTCCAGTGTTCTCTATGGAAATAAAATCACAGAACTCCCAAAGAGTTTATTTGAAGGATTATTTTCCTTACAGCTACTGTAAGTATTTGATTGTTTCTGATCTGTCGAACCAAATGTTATATTTTGTCAGTGTGCCATTTCATATTTTCATGGGGGCTTCAGAAAAATTCGAACCAAAATGACACAGTTTAATAAAATGGAAAAGATTCTCCTAGCGCTAACATTGTTGACGGTTATTTATTTGAAGACACAACACTTTGAAATTGTCCCCAAACCTTTCTCTCCACACTGTCACGAATATACTAGTATGCATTTTATCTGCTCTGTCATTTAATGCTTTTACAATCCCTGCCCTTTGTGAAAATTCTCTGGTTTGATTTAACAATATTTGGAAAGGAGAAAAACATAGTGATATATTTATCCACCATTGTGCAAAGAATCTGCAAGAGTGACAAGCTGGAATAACATCCCCCAGCGCAAGGACAGTGTGCAGGAGGCCAGAACATAGCAGGGGCACTCAAACTAATCTTAGTAAGAGATTTCTCTGTAAATCCCTGGATTATATCTTTAAAGACCACTCTGCTTAGACAATAGCTAGGTCTCTTTTGCCTCAAAAGAACCATTTACTATACATATTTATAAGACTAAGATGACCCCAGGTGTTTTAATTAATGCTTATATGAAAAGGAACTTAGAAAAAAATATGCTATTATTAAGATTGGCCCAGCTGCTGTGGATGCAAAGATGAGAATAATGTAATTACTTCTCTCAACTAGTTCATAGTCAGTCTACTTTACAGTTTTTAAATGTATGATTTTACTTGTATGTGGAATCTAAAGAACAATATAAATAAACAAAACAGAAACAGGCTCATAGATACAGGGAACAGACTGATGGTTGACAAAGCGGAGGGGGTTTGGGGGCTAGGTGAAAAAAGTGAAGGATTGAGAAGTACAGATTGGTAGTTACAAAATAGTCATGGGGATGTAAAGCACAGCATAGGAAATACAGTCAACATTATTGTAATAATTATATATGGTGCTAAGTAGGTACTGGAAATGGGGGGGCATTTTATAAAGTATATGATTGTCTAACCACTATGCTGTACACCTCAAACTGATATAAAATAATATTGAATGTAAATCGTAATTGAAAAAAATTACAATAGAAAAGTCAATAATATAAAAATAATTTAATTTGGAATGTTATTTTTTTCATAGAACAGCTGAATGGACTAGTGTTTTATGGCTTTTATTTTTTTCTTTATGGTGTCCTTGACCGCAGAGGTTGGGTCTCACTCACCTTCATCTACTACATACCTCTACATCTAGAGAATATGTGTAATCACTTTTTGTTGAATAAATGTATAAGTACCACTAGATTTGGGCTTTCTTTAAACTGTGTGAGCCTTGCTTTATCCGGTATAACTCCAAATCTTCAACCTGTTGTGCCTAAATTATTATAGTTAAAATGTCCATGCTGAGATGAAAAGAAATGTATTTCTCGTTGGTTTTTTTCTCAAGGACGGAAACTTGAAGGTAAGTCCAGGAGGTGCTACACTTTAATCCTACGACTATTTGATCAAACAGATTATTGAATGCCAACAAGATAAACTGCCTTCGGGTAGATGCTTTCCAGGACCTGCACAACCTGAACCTTCTCTCCTTGTACGACAACAAGCTCCAGACCATCGCCAAGGGGACCTTCTCGCCTCTCCGGGCCATTCAGACCATGTATGTACATGCGGTTTGGATCATATTTGATGACCGCTGTTTTCACTCTAAACTGGGGAGCTGAGTTCCTTGCAAGTCATGCATAAAGGTGTTCTGTGTGTGTTTCCGAAAGGCATTTGGCCCAAAACCCCTTTATTTGTGACTGCCATCTCAAGTGGCTCGCGGATTATCTCCACACCAACCCGATCGAGACCAGTGGTGCCCGCTGCACCAGCCCCCGGCGTCTGGCAAACAAAAGAATCGGACAGATCAAAAGCAAGAAATTCCGTTGTTCAGGTAATTTCTGGCCTCATGTGGCATCCCCCCTGTGTCACCAACTACAGTGGTTACGGGACACCTAGAGACAGTTGGCCTTTGGCTGAATTACCAAATGTTGTAGAACCATATATCTTTGTTTTTTATACCTATAGAAAAGAATAAAGAGAACCGTAAACACAATTCAGGTAGCCCTCCTATGTGTACCATTTTTTAACACTAGATGAAGCAGAAGAAACAGGCTGCTGGCCAAGAGAAAAAGATGCATGGCTACTTCATACTGTATTCCCAGGGTCCGTACTGAACAGGGGCCTCTCAGTTAACTCTCAGTGCCTTTGAAGCCTGTTAAGTCTCATGTTTGTTGTAGTATTCTCCATCGAGGAACCCCAGGTAATTAATCATGTTTTCATTGCTTCAGGAAATGAACTGAGACTTGGTCACATGATTTGCTCAGGCTCAGAAGTAGGGGGAAATCTCCTGATCCCTTACTGGATACTGCCTTCTCATTTTGCATTCTCTTATTTTGAATAGGACTGTAAGGATACATTTTTTTCCCCAAAAAGCAACCTTTTAACATGTTAGGAATATTACATTTATTGATAGAAAGCTAACTCTAGATGCATTGTATTAATATTAAATAGAAAGCTTACTGCATTGAAACTTACTATTTGCTTTGGTCTAATCTTTTCTATTTTCTTATGATAAAACTAGAGGCCCGGTGCACAAATTCGTGCACAGGTGGGTCCAGCCGGCCCGCCCCGATTGGGGCCAATCAGGCCGGGCCAGCCAGGGGGGAAGGGACGTGGGAGGTTGGCGGGCTGAAACCTTCCCCCCTCCCTCAGTCGAACTCCCGGTCGAGGGTACAATTTGCATATTAGCCTTTTATTGTATAGGATACATTCTGTATGTTTTGAGTAGTATGCTACCCTACCACTCCAGGCATAGTTCACATCCGGCAAGTTAATTCATACTAAAAAGCTAATATCCAGACAAAGCTGGTTGTTGCCCATGGTTCTAGATGTGTTTACTACTCACTGTACATTGTTATACTTCAGCCCCTGCTGAAAATGTACATTTTCACCTAATTACCTGTAGTAACTTTAGTCCATTCTTAATCTAATATAACTCATATCTCTGCTTGCTGACATTCAGGTACGTCTTCTATTTTTTGTCTCTTTTCTTTTTTTTTTTTTTATTTAGCTAAAGAGCAGTATTTCATTCCAGGTAGGTTTTGCTCGGTAGTAGGACTAACTACAGACACCCTTTCCTCACCTTAAAAAATACAGCTTCTAAACCTTTGATATGCATGCTTTTGGAAGTACAGTGGGTGCTGTGTAGCTAGATGTACTCTGCATAGATCACTTGTAGCTGTTTCCCGAACACCTGACCTTTGCATGCAGCGTCTGATGTTAAATATAGATACTATTAAGCACCCACCTTTTTTCTCCCTCTCTCTCACGTTGGCACATTACCTAAAATTTCTCACAGTAGCTAAAATGTTTGAACCTATGGCATTCTACTTAAGCCATTTTCTCTCCTTACGTTGTATATTTGATCTTTCAACCTGTTTTTAAAATGGAGCTTGTTGAGCTGGTTTTAAAGACAGAAACTCCCTGTTGTCAAAGAGCTAGTTCCACAGGAAATCAGCTACCAACACACGGAATTGTGGTTTTCAGTCATGGGACTTGCCTTTTTATGGTTCTTATACTAGAAAACTGTTACTTTTTGCCTGGCTTTGCTTACTGTTGCTTCACTTTTTTTATGCAAAAACAGCAGCTTCCTGCTGACTGAAATGCACTTGCACTTTCTCTGTGACTTCACATCCTTGCACACCTGGGGTCACAGTTTAACTCCGCAAAAGCAACATTGACAGCATCCTGAAAGCATGGAAGTTCATGGGCGCTGAGTGCCTTGAATAATTTAGGCTGATGAATGAATGATGAAATGTGCTTAGAAAAGTAATTGAAATGTTTTACCACTACAATCCTAACAAGATCAAGGCTGAGGATTCCAGAACTAGCTCTTTGAAATATGTTCTTATTTTTTTCCTTGCCTGCCAATTGCATAAAATGCCTCCTGACTTGTTTTTTTTTAAATGCTTATATTAAAAAATATATGTTAAGTAGTGATTGATTGGCCACATTTCCCATGTCCTGGGTATATTCTAGACTGTAATGTATTTTAACATCTATAAATAAAAATATATTATGTAGTGTTAATGTGCAAATCCATATATTTTTTTTAAAGAATTCTGGGTTTGATCTCTCTTTTAAGGAGATAGGTATTGCTTGCCATTTTTGAATTATGATTTGAATAATGTTATGCATTTAACAGATTTTGTTTTATTATTTTGAGCTTGAATGGTCAATAATATTTTATATATTACACTGGCTGTATAAAAAGTAACATGTTGAACAGAGGTTAATTGGCTTTCACTGGCAATCTTTAAAATTCATTATTTTTACCTAATTTTTAAGTAGAAAGACATCTGAAAGCTATTACTTTCCCAGAAAAAGTTATATTCTAAACACCTATGGGATAAAACATTTACTTAAATCCCCAAATTATAGTGGTTAATATCATTGTTGCCAAATTATTTAATCTATTATATATTTTTTAATCTATTATATTTTAATATACTTCATTACTTACTATTACACTAAATATATTTTAAATATTTATTTTATTACATAATATGTTATTTTAACCCTGGCATATGCCCTTGACCAGAATCAAGCCTGGGACCCTTCAGTCCTCAGGCCAACACTATCCACTGAGCCAAACCAGTGAGGGTTATTCTAAATATAATTCATTAAGAATTTAGAAATTAATACTTCATTTCAGCAAATAAAGAATAAAAGTCAGGCTGTTTCATTAAATTCTGATACATTTTTTGCCCTTAATTGACAGCAGCCAAAATAGGTTTTGGAAAATACTTTCTCTATCAGATATCACAACTTAATTGTCAATATCTGATCATTTAATTTGCATTATTTAAAATAATATTTATAGAATTTAGCACTCAGAAGAATACTTTTTCCAAGCTTTTCATTGAAATTTGAACCATAAAATAAGAACCACTGTTATTGTATTGAAGGTGGATTATTTTTAATGTAAGATACCTATTGTACCTTTATTTAGACTTTGTTCCCAGTGTTTTCTGATTTTAATTTTAAAACAAAAGCTTCAACCACAGTACAACAGATTTTCAATAAATGTCATGGCATTAATTTCCAAATGTAATGAAACTATTATATTCAGCTTTGAAAACTTTTATCTGATTTCCTTTTAACTGAATGACATTATTTATAAATTGGAAAGGTCATTCAAAAGCATGGAAGCCACGACCTAAGGATTAATGCAGACGTGCTCATGATAGTCCTTGAAGCTCTCCATGATTCATTTCTCACTTAATTTCACATGTTTACTTGCCTACCACTGTTCTGTCTGGCATTTCTAGATATTATCCTGATAACTCAAAAGAAAATCTATCTTGCAGAGAATTCATCTTTTCAAGAAATTGACAAGGGCTTAATTTGTGCTATGCATCTTGGATGCCATTGCTTTTCCTGCAAGATCCCTTTGCTTCAAAAAATTGTTAGAAACGTTTACAAAGCACGTGCCATTCCCCGATCATTGCCACAGTAAGAAAAGAAGAAAGAGACCTTAGTTAGTTGTATATATGTTCCTATTAATCTTAACAGGGATTACTGTCTTTCTTTCCTTCTTGGTGATTTTTAATTTTGCAGGAGTTCACCATTTGGGCTGTAAGTAAAAGTGTCTGATCTGAAACATACTATCCTCCCTTTTCAATCCTGATGTACCTTCTAGTCTCGGTCTTTTGTGCCCTTTTTCCCCCCGCCAAGAAGAAACCACAGATCTTTTGAGCTTCTCTGTTGTCCTTGTAGCTCACGTCCCACTTCTTCCTGGATGTTGATCCCGAAAGCTGTTGATTCCGTTCTGCAACTCTGAGGGATGGGGGAGGCAGCCTTCTGTGTAGCCCCTTTGTGTTTCCAGGAACCCTCGGTAGTAAGGCTCTCACTACAGTCATAGACCTTCTGTGGGAAGAATGCATGTCATGTACACCGTACAACATCTCCAGAACGTCTGTAGCTTCTCTCCTGCTTCCCTTCATCTTTCCTCTCCGTCTTACCCCTGGCCTAGTGGATGGTGTAGTGATGATGTAGCGAGATTTTCTGTTGTGCTTGATCTAACCATGTGGTTGCCAGGTATGAGTAAAACATGGTTCCGTCAAGCACCATGGAACGTCACGCAGCTTTCTACAGCATGGCAAGCTGCTGAGGCTTAAATCAGGATTGACTGGTCTCTCTTGATAAAATCAAAATGCAAAAAAACAAACAAAAAAAAAGAGGGCCTTGGAGGCATTTCTGAAGAGTATGTGAGAGGGAGAGAATAATAAAAGACCATAGAAAAATTAAAAACCTGAGTACATCTATTTGCCTGGAAAGCCCTAATTTTAAAATGCTATATAGGGAGATGTGGATGACTGGATACAGTTTAAATTCTTGACTCTGAGAAAAAAAACAATATGTTTAACAATGAATAGCCATTGTGTGCTTAGCTGTCAAATAGGCTAGAATGGCTCAGAACCGGATCAGCAGACAGTACCGCTGTGAAAAGCTCATCTCTATTAATGTTTTCCTGTCCTGTGAATCTAGTTACTCTTTTTTTCCAGCAAATTCCAAGCCCTTGTTTTAACCCTCTCCTGACATCCATTGACCAAATTCCTCCAAGTTGTCTCCCTGCTGCATAATCTATAGTTATCTTCCTCTTTTCCTCCTACAAATTAACAAGCATTCTGACCTTTAGACTCAGTCTCTCTTTTATTTTATTTTTCTTGGCTTGACTCCTCGATAGGTACAGAAGATTATCGATCAAAATTAAGTGGGGACTGCTTTGCAGACTTGGCTTGCCCTGAAAAGTGCCGCTGCGAAGGGACCACGGTCGATTGCTCCAATCAAAAGCTCACCAAAATCCCAGACCACATTCCCCAGTATACTGCGGAACTGTAAGTCCCTGCCTCTCCCCGCAGAATCCCAGACCACGCTCCAAGTACACATTCCCAGTACACATTACCCTGGACACATTCTCCAGTACACATTCCCAGGACACATTACCCAGGACACATTCTCCAGGACACTGCAGAACTGTAAGTCCCTTTACTACAGAATCTAGGTTGGAATGGAGGAAACAAAAGCATCAAAATAGTGGGATGTTTGTCTTTCCCTTTTATTCTCAATAATTACATTCATCTTTGTTAATACACATTTGCATAACTATTAATCCTCATCTGAGGATATGTTTATTGATTTTTGGCCCAAGATATAATTACAGAAATTAACTTACCTCCCAAAAATCCAGCTAGTACCTAGTAATACTACTAATAATAGCATTCACTTGATATTTAATTCTTAAGCATTATTGATGCCCACACCCATTTCTAAACAATGCATAGATGTTTTGCATATTTAGTCTTTACAGCAACCATATAAAGTAGTTTGAGAATCACCATTTTGACTGTTCATTATGAATTATAAAAGATAGTCTTTTTTTATCTGTTTTATTATCTCACTGACTCATGGCTGGAAGGATTCGGTGATTATGAGGTATTAAAACACACAGGGTAGCATAGCAGGAAAAGCTGAAAAGACAGAGTGTGATCAGATTTATATTTATCACCCTAACAAAGGGCCTGGCACGTGCTTGCTACTAAAATATGTTCGTGAATCATTTATAGGTACTACGCCGTGGAGGTTTTGCCTTTACTGACTTTTCTAAGTGAGACGTTTGATGTTAGTGTTCTAAAAAATCCAAGAGAAGCCTGGTGAAATCTCATCATTTTCTGCACATCGTAGCCATGTTTATATGTAGCACCATCTGCTATCTGTCATTATCCACTTTGCATAGTTGCTTGTCTTTCTGTGCATGCATAATCCTTTTGTCTTCAACAAGATTACGGCCCCTCAATGGCAGGGATTGTGTTTTATAGTTGATCTCCCACTGTGTCTATACTCGTGCCTGTTACTTAATGAATTTTGAGCAATTGGAATAATTAAAAATAATGTAACGCTTTCAGAGAGATGACAGAAACTAGCTCCCTGTGATGATAGTGGTGCTTTTGAATTCCTGGTAGTTCATTAAGCTATTTCGGAGCTCTGGGACTTCTAGAAAGGCATGGAGACCTTGCAGCCAAAGCCCTGAACTCTATTTTTACAGTCATGTTGGGAGCTATGCTTATTGCCAATAATACTACAAACAGTAAATCCAAATCCCATCTTCCAGCATGAGAATACATTAAGGAGGCTTACTTATCAATCAAGAATTGTATTAGAAACAGCATCTAATTGTTTATTTTCCAGCAGGAGCCATGTGTATCTTAAGAAATTAAGATATTTTTTTTAAATTATACATTTAAAAATTAGTACCTGGAAGAAAATATTTGCAAACCATATATACTATGATAAAAGACTTCTATTCAGAATGAATAAGGAATTCTTACAACTTAACCATAAATTTAAGAAATAAAAATGTATATTATCCAATTAAAAAGTAGTCAATTACTTGTATGGACATTTCTCCAAAGAAGATATACAAATGGCTAATAAACACATGAAAAAATGCTCAGTGTCAGTAGGCATTAGGGAAATACAAATCAAAACCACAAAGAGGTAACACTTCACACCCACTAGAATGGCCATTAAAACAAACACAAAAAAATAACAATAATTAGTGAGAGAAATAGGTCCCCTCATACATTGCTGCTAGGACTGTAAAATAATGCAGGCCCTTTGGAAAAAAAGTTTGGCTATTTCTCAGTTAAACCTCAATTTCCCATGTGACCCAGCAATTTCACACAGATGTAAGAACTGAAAATATATATCCAAAGAAAAACTTGTGCACTGATGTTCAGAGCAGCATTATGTATAACTAGAGGCCTGGTGCATGAAAATTCATGTACTGGGGGGGGGGTCCCTCAGCCCGACCTGCCCCCTCTCACAGTCCGGGAGCCCTCAGGGGCAGGAGGCGACCTGGAGATCAGGGGAAGGAGACGCCCCATCACACCTCTGCTGCTGCCACTGCCAGCAGCGCAAAGCCTCAGCCAGCCCTGGTTACCTGAGCCTGGGCAGCTGGACAGCCACCATCCAAGGCTTGCCTGCACCTCGGGCCGGCCCTGGGTGGCTGGGGTCTGAGGGGATTAGGGGGCTCCCTAGGCAGGCGTGCAGCAAGGCCGGGCCCGCTGCCCTGGCAGGACTGAGGGGACTGGGTGCTGCCATCTTTGAGGGTGTGGCAGTCAATTAGCATATTCCCTCCTTATTAGCTGTGGTCATTGCCATCTTTATTAGATAGGATAATCTAAAAGTGGAAGCAATCCAAGTCTTCATTCACTGATAAATGAATAAACTTAATGTGGTATGTCCATACAATAGAGGAGTATTTGGCCATAAAAAGGAATGAAGTATTTATAAATGTTAAACTTGGACGAACCTTGTAAACATTATTCAAAGTAAAAAACAAAACAAAACACACACACACACACACACACACACACACACAGAGGGCCACATTTAGTATGATTCCATTTATATGGAATGACCAGAATGGGAAAATCCATGGAAACAGAAAGTAAATTAGTGGTGGCAAAAAACTGAGGTAGCATGGGAACAAATTGAGGGTGACTACTAATGGGTATGGGATTTCGTTTTTGGGTGATGAATATATTCTGGAATTCAGTAGCAAAAATGGTGTCACAATTTTGTGAATACACTAAACACCACTGAATTATATACTTCAAAAGGGTGAACTTCATGGCATATACATTGTATAACACTAAAGCCTTTAAATAAAATAAAATAAATTATGGAGCAAGTGATTAGGAAAAAATGATCTAAAATGCTTTCTTAGAGAGGGGACAGTAAAAATAAAGCTTGTGATATGAGAGTTTAATCTGATTTTCAATTATTGGCTTTCTCTGCTATGTGCTTCTTATATATTTTATCTTGGTCATTAAAATTTAAGTGAAATGGGGGGAAAATTCAGTATAGTTGGCCTTGCATAGTCTTGGGTTCTACATCTGCAAATTTAAACAACCTAAGATCGAAAATATTTTTTAAAAGTTACTTTGCTGCTGACATGTCCTACTCCCACATAGTTAGGCCTACAGTGGTGGCCTGTTCTGAAGGTGAAGCATCTACAGGCATATTTCCTTGTTATTATTCTCTAAACAATACAACATAACAGCTACTTATGTAGTGTTCGCATTATATAAGGTATTATAAGTAATCTAGAGGTGATTTCACGAAATCAGGAAGATACGTGTAAGTTATATGCAAATACTTCATCATTTTATATAAGGGACTTGAGCACTGGTGGATTTTGGTATGTGTGGGGGTCCTGGAACCAATCCTCCATGGACATTGAGGGCATGAGGGCATTTCCCACAGATCTTCTGTGATATGTGTCCTATAGCTTGCTTCAGGATCATCATTAAATAATGGTATCCCTCTGTATTAGAAATAAAATGCAATCCCTTCCTGACCTTTAGTGTTGAAACGTTGTTCTTTCTCTTTCCCTAGGCGTCTCAATAATAATGAATTCACCGTGTTAGAAGCTACAGGAATCTTCAAGAAACTTCCTCAGTTACGTAAAATGTAAGCCGTGCATTAGCCATCGTTGTGAATTTCTGTTGAGTTTTGTGGTGTTTTCCCCACCCCTTGGCAGTTTTATTTCGATTTCTTTGGAAATTGGAAAATATAAAAAATCCAGAGAAATGTTCCTATAATGACTACCTGTGGCATAAATCGAGGGTAATCTCTGAGAGGAACCAGAGTAATTGGCATTTTTCTCTATATTCCAATGATGCCAGCTCCATTTCCCTAGCAGAGCAGTGGCGTCTTTCTGTAGCTCAGACAGCTGGTCTGCTGTGGGCCCACAGCAGGAATCCAGCATCTAAGCACATGCGGGGGGGGGCAGTCATGTGTTGTAACTTCCTGTGCTATTCCCCAAACCGTGCTGTTATTTCTCTTTCAGCACTTCCACGTCAACTATTTGACTTTTTGCTTCATTAAACTTTCATTAGGAGATAGTCAAAATTAATAATTGCTAAACTGGCTTGATAGCTCATCTGTGTGACTACATATCTACAACTCATATTTCAAAATAATTTTCTCAGCTCAGCAGTTTCAGCAACATTCAAAACAGTACTCCACCCCCCCTGAGAACGGGGGGAGGGAGCCTCCTCATATGAGAGAGGGAAGGAGCATTCTTCCGTGATACCCATGCTTTTATATACGTAACCGGCCCACGGTCACATAGACTGTAAGAGGCAGGGAGGACTAAAACTGCTTTTGTGTGCTAGACCCCCGTGTTATATACTGCCCCCCAAAGAGTTTCTACTTGCTTAGTTTTCCTCCTTTCTCTCTGACATGAACTGCTCTTTTTTTTGTTGTTGTTTAGCTATAAGGTTCCCTAATATACAATGTATATTTATTGAGAAGCTCCTATGGGCAATGTTCTGAGAGGCATAAAATGATACGTAAAAATGACCCTTGTTCTGTGGACATTCCTGGTCTTGGAATGAGCAGTGAGAAAGAGAAAAAGGGAACGTATAGAAAGGTGTTGCCTCAACTGGACAACAGGCAAACACATTGTAGTCTCTCATATCACACCAAATTCTGACAGTGAAGTTGGTTGTTTTGACTCATTTTTACATGAGAAGTTTCACTGGGAACAAACTTATATTTGGATATATCTCTGACACTATCTAAATGCTGGCATATTTTAGTCCGTCCTCCTTTTTACTCAGTTGCCTTCTTTTAGTCGTTAATTCATTCAACAGGGGCATTTCTTTGAAAAGTTCCTTACTAAGTTTTGTGGCAAACAAAGGTTTATTCAACTCAATACCTGACCTCAAGAATTGTAGACTCCTAGAGACCCATTCAGATCATGTTGACAATGACCAGGCTGGTATTTTTCACCATAAACATTACCCCTCAGAAGTGTTATGGCTTTGACTTGGTGGAATCCCGAAGCGGTGTCCCTTCAGAGCCCTGGGCAGGGCAGAGATTGGAGATGGTGGGAGACTGTTCAGTAGGAGAAAATGATCAAACATGTCTCAGTGCCCTCATTGTGAGAAAGAGATCGTGTAAAACCTGTGTTTCAACGCTTTTTATTTAGAAACTTTAGCAACAATAAGATTACAGACATTGAAGAGGGAGCTTTCGAAGGAGCATCTGGAGTAAATGAAATACTTCTCACGAGTAATCGTTTGGAAAATGTGCAGCATAAAATGTTCAAGGGATTGGAAAGCCTCAAAACATTGTAAGTATTCTCATCGCATTGCGATTCTTCTGCAGGATTAGACTTCATGGTCATTACAATCCTGGGAGGGGATGGAGATTCCATTCTTCCTTGTCGCCCCAGCTATCTCTCTCCTCTCTTTCTCTCTCTCTCTCTCTCTCTCTCTCTCTCTCTCTCTCGGTCTCTCTCTCTCACGTTTGTGGAGGCAGATTGTTTCTCTAATACCCTGACTTCAGCATGTTGCTAGCAAAAGGGTCTCTCCTGGCTGCGATTCCACAACAAGAAGGCCTTTGCTCCACTCCTTGTGGAGTTTGGCTCCTCTGGTCAGCCTCAGAACAAGGGTTCTTCTTCCTTTTCCTCAAACACCTCCTTCTAAGACGCTGTCTTGGACCCAGGCCCCTGGCTTCAGCATCTGCTCCAGCCCCCTGGCAGAATATCATTTTACCTGGGGAACACCCGTGGCTGCCCTGCAAGGTCTTAGTGCAAAAAGACACTGACTGGTGTTGGAACTTTTACTACCAATTTCAGAGCAAACACGCCAAGAGTTACGTGTACTTACTTGCCCCGGGGTTGTGAGCTTGGGGAAAAGAAATGCTGTATGTTTCTAAAAGGTTGCTGGCCAACAAGGATGGAATTGGATTGATTCCTAAGGACAACACTCTGAGTTACTTGAACTTCTACAGAGCACGTGTATACTTTTTATTATCTCCAAAGTATATAATTATGTTTGACAAAAGTGGTGGCCTGAACATTGGGAGAGACACAAAGCAAACTCTGAAGACAGCAGGAAACTCTTTGTCACCAAGCTGCAGCCCTTGGCAATAGCAGTGGAGAGAGGCCCCAACTCCACTGTCTCCCCTAAACCCTCTCCTCTCCCACAGCCCTAGAGCCACAACCAGGGTCCTGAGCGCGTGGAAGTCCAGGACCTGCTCTTTATCACAGGCAGAGAGCTTCCCTCCAGTCAGTGGGGATGTTACTAGCATCCCAGCTTCAAATCCTGCTGAACAGCCTCTGCCCAGGGAGGTAGAATGGTGTTCCTTGAGGAACAGCCTGGAATCTAACCATCCGCAGAACCCAGCTGCCACCTGCTGACCCCTCTCGTGGGTAACTTGGAGCCCCTTCAAGATGTTATGCAAATATTCAAATATTGCTTCAGCCTTTTATGACAGAGATAATGAGTGTGTAGAAGAAGGCAGAAAAGTTATACCACGGGTGGCTGCATCTACTCCTCCCCCGCTCCCCACCCAAAAGCTGTCGCAGGTAACTCAGCAAAACCCAGATCCTGCAAAAAGCAGAATTCTTCCTTCTGAGACAGTAGTCGAGGGACTCCTTGTCATTGGAACCTTCTCCTTGAACGGGCAGCAGGAGGGGCAGGAACTGTACCTCCATCTGTATTGGTCTGTCCTGGGCTGCCTTCATGAGAAACCATACCAGATGACTTAAACAACAGGAATTTGTTTTCTCACAGTTCTGGAAGTCCAAGGTCAAGGTGCTGAGAGGGTTGGTTTCTGGCCAGGGCTCTTTTGTTGGCTTTTAGATGGCCATCTTTTCACTGTGTTTTTATCAACCTTTCCTCTGTGTCCCTTTCTCTTACAAGGACACCAGTCCCATCCTATTAGGGCCCCACTTGTAAGATCTCATTTAACCTTATCTACCTCCCTAGAAGCCCTATTTCCAATGCAATCACATTGGGTATCAGGGCTTCAACATATGAATTTTAGAGGAACACAGCTCTGTTCCTAACACCACAGCAAAGACCTTATCAAAACATTTCTTCTGACTAGTTTCATTCCCAGGATTCATCTTTCTCCTTCATTATGTTTCTAGCCCTGCTTTTGTGCCTCTTAAGGTTTGGCACCTCAGCCAGACATCCACCTGGCTCACTACTTGATCCCACTGTATCACAATGAACATAATGGGGCATTCGGAGCCAAGCTCGGGGTAGTCACAGGCCTCAAGCAGGTTTATCTGGACCTTATATTCTGCTCAGTGGTAACTTTCAGCTTGGAGTTATAAAGACTTTTGCAAGACACTCCTATTGCCCCCCGAGTTCTTCACCCTCCTGTACTACTAAACCTCTTAGCAGTCCCTGTCCATATTTCAGTGAGTCTTGGTTTGAATCCCCGTTCGCAGGTGAAATGAGAAGGGATTTTTGTAGTGACAGAAAGCAAAGCTTTCTTCAACTCCTTCCAAGCATTCCTCACTCCAACAAGATCGAGACCAAGTGCTCTTTATTCTTTACGGTGAAGGGTAGTGCTGATAGAAATACCTTCTGTTGTGCCTTTGGGCCATAGCGTAAAATGATGTCTTCATGAAGGCGTCATCCTTTCTTCTTACCCATGACTTGGCAGGATGCGGAAGTGGATGTTTCTTATTTATTCTAGGATATTCTAGGATTTTAAAGGAACACTTTGGTGTTCATTTGTTCAGCCTCTTTTTTTTTTTTTCTTCCTGCAACCTTCAGAGTCATCAACTCACATTTAGAAAAATTAAGGAAAAAAATGAACTTTTCAGCATTTCTGAGTAAGACTTATGGCAACGATTCATTTTGATGTAGGGATTTTAGAAACCTTCTGTAATTTTTCTAAGCCCCACAAATAATCAGTTTAGAAAAAAAAAAATCAAGAACAGAGCCAAAACTTGAGCACAGTGTTAATTCTGTTAATGGCAATGACAAAAAAAAAATGGTCAGAATTGTTTAAAGAGAAGACCCATTTCAATTTCACTGTGAACAACTGGGATCTTTATTGCTTCTTTTAAGTTCTGGCCTTAAAACAATGAAACAGTTTTCATAATTAAAATTATGTGTGCAAGCTCTGTGGATGTTCAGTCAAGTTTGACTCCCCCCCCCCCCCCCCCGCCCCGGCTGATGTTGACATTGACTTGGCCTGTGAATCCTTGAGATGCCCTTAGTCCTTCGTCTGCTGTGGTTATTGATTCTGTTCTGCCTCCTTTCTGTTCAACCTTCAATGCAGTACTGCAGTGAATACACAGCCTTAGGGGCTTAGAGAGCTGGAGGTGCCTGAGGACGTTATGTCATCAGGCAAACAAAATTATGACATCCAGGGACGCATCCTACCCTCATCAGGTGGGGCTGGAAATCCACACCGAGGCTCACCTTGCTTTTTGTAACTGAGTGTAATCATTGTTTTATTTTTGCACAAGGCTCTCAGGACATAGCCACAGAGATTCCTAATGACTAGAGAACATTTAGGAAACAGCCCTGACTGCTACAGATTTGCAAAGAGGGGTTCTCTTGGTCCTCAAAGAGGCAAAAGTGATTGCCTGATGCTTTGTCTCCATAACAATGTTCTCTTTTCCCCCCTCAGGATGTTGAGAAGTAATCGCATCAGCTGTGTGGGGAATGACAGCTTCATAGGGCTGAGTTCTGTGCGGCTGCTTTCCTTATATGATAATCAAATTACTACGATTGCGCCAGGGGCCTTTGACACTCTCCATTCCTTATCTACTCTGTGAGTATGAAAAATAGTCTTCATTTGTGTATTAGTTGGGCCTCTGTGTTACATTTATTACTTTCATTGATAGCACTTTAATGCACTGTTAGGCATTTCATAAAAATGTGATCAAGGATTAAGTGGTGGTGTTGTTTTTAAGACAAATTTCTTCAAGTTAAACTTACTTTAACTTCCTCTAAAAAGATTACATACTATCTTATATGAAAATATAACCAAGATCATAGTATTGTTTAATCAGTTTTTTTTTTTATAATAACGTGCTGTGGCTTCATTTAGAAATTTTAATTTTATTATAACTTGACTGTGCTGCAAGCAAAGGAAATGTTGTAGATTTCCCCGAGTGTTCCTGCACGGGCATCTCTTCAGTATAAGTATCATCCAAACAGAGTTGATAGGGTCATTTCCACCACCTGATGCTCAAGGGCCATTCACAGTCACAGGGGCTGCATCGGGGTGACCTGACCAGCAAGAAGGGCTGTTCACTAGAGGAAATTAACTGTGACATTAGGAAAATATTAAAGAAATCAGGTGAGCTTTTCCAGAAGGATATTTTGTGTACATTAGGTCTAGTCACAGAACTCAGAAAGTGTCAAACACACAGACACACACACACACACACAGACACACACACACACACACACACACACACACACACCCCTCTCTCCAAACAATGCATTGCAGGCATATTGCATATCAGCATATAAGAAGCAGTGTTTGAAAATATAAATCTGACAAATCAAATCAGGTTTCCCAGGAATGGTGACATACTAGTCTAACTCTGAAGGTAGTTAGAAAGAACGAAAAAAGAAGGGGGGGAAAAAGCATGTTCAACATAGCTCAAGTCACTGGAGATATAATTTGAGGAAAGCATCCCTCCATCAGGAAAGTACTTAATCCCCTTCCCACATAAAATGTGACATTTTACATGGGTGACTAATTTGTGCATATTAAACATGGCATGTTTATAAATAATGGGATCGTCAATAGGTTTGTGCTGAAGTGGTGAGATGCCAAAAGTGCAGAGATTTGTAGAAGGGAATTCATTTTTATAACTGGCATTTAATCAACTCAGCTGTCAGCTTCGATGGGAAACCTATTCTCTTGAGAAAATAAGAAATGGAAATCTTGAAATGACAAATTAATGAAATAGCTGTTGTCAGGTTAAACTCAATAATATAAGGTAATCAGCCTTCATCTTTATATTAAGTTGCTGCATTATCAGGGCAGGGGAGTCTGACAGCAGCTCAGACCTCAGACAAGTTTAAATGATCTCTTAATGAGCTATCCCTCAGGATCCACTGCATAAGCCCTAAATTACTGCTTTCGCTTTATTTTTCACATGAAATTATTTGAAAGAATTCTGTATATGAAAGTCTTGTTCTTTTGTAAATTTTACACATAAATACTTTAGAAAAAAAAGTGCATCCCATATATTGTGATGGGGTATGAATCGGGGCCTGGAGGGGAATATGAAACATAAGGAACCATTTCAGCAGAAATCGTATGGGAAATGGTAGCCTGGGGTTTTGAGAAATAAGGAGGTGAAACCCTGACTGAACTCAACTCTGCATTGCTTGCATGCGGCGCTTAGAAACCTCTTGGCCAATCCTTTCAACTGTAACTGCTACCTGGCTTGGTTGGGAGAATGGCTCCGGAAGAAAAGAATTGTAACAGGCAACCCTCGCTGTCAGAAACCCTACTTCCTCAAAGAGATCCCCATCCAGGACGTGGCCATTCAAGACTTCACTTGCGATGACGGTAAGAGGGCTGCGCCCAACCTGTGGTCCCCAGGCGTCCAGGAGACTGTGCTGATGCTAAGGGTGCAGCTGACCCGCAGAACTGTCCAAAGATAGTCCTTGCACATCTTTTTCGTTGCTTTGTTATGTTTTAGCCAGAGGACACTTCCTTTCTCAGACGGCACCTTCCTATCCAAATCTACTTTGTGCTTTTGAAGGCTGTAGATTTTCCAATTTCCAACTGGCGGTTGATACTGTTTTTACAGCTTCATTTTAACATTTCTTTATTACCCTAAGCATCTCTTCCAGTAGCTATCATTTCCAAATGAGAAAAGCAATTGGCTTCTAAAATAGAAATGCTAGTGAATCCAACAAAAGCAATAATTTTCGCTTTTTCATGCACTCTATGTATCATGGCATTTTATTGGAGTAACCCTGTCAGTAGGCAAAACAGGTTCTGTAATTATTGCCAGTGAATGCAGAACTTATTTGAGCTCATACTTTAATATGTGGGACCCTGCCTGGCCGACGTGGCTCAGTGGTTGAACATCGACCTATGAACCAGAAGGTCAGGGTTTGAATCCCAGTCAGGGCACATGCCCAGGTTTGCTGGATCCAGTGTGGGGCATGCAGGAGGCAGCCGATCAATGATTCCCTCTCAACATTGGTGTTTCTATCTCTCTCTCCCCCTCTCTCCCTCCCGCTCAGAAATCAATAAAAATATATTTTTTAAAATGAGGGACCCACACCATTTTTGCGAAACATTTGAAGTAACTCTGTCCCTTTATGTCTCTTCACGTCCGTCTCCTTAATTCAGTTAACACATATATTCTAATTAAAAGTGTAATTTATATAAATAACTGCACAAAGACAGTAACTATTATCATGGTATTGATGATACACATTGGACATTATTTTCTGGAATTCTGCCCTAGGCTGTCTGGAAATGGAGCTGTATGAAACGCGGGGTGTCTATAAATCCTTACTGCCCTCCACATCAGTGATCATACGGCCCGAGCTGGGTGCTTGTTACGTTAATTTAAAGCCATAAAATCATTTCTAACCTCCTCAAAGCTGCAAATCTGGGTTTCCCTGTATGTCTTTTGACAATTTAGGAAATGATGACAATAGCTGTTCCCCGCTGTCCCGCTGTCCCGCCGAGTGCACCTGCTTGGATACAGTGGTCCGGTGTAGCAACAAGGGCTTGAAGGGTTTGCCCAAAGGAATCCCAAAAGATGTCACTGAATTGTAAGTAAAGCTTGTCTTTCTTTCTTTTCTGAATAATTAATATGTCATACCCCAAGGGAAATGGGCTTCACCCCAAAGTTTTTACAGTCCCGTTTGCAGATTACCGTCTAGGGGCCATTAATTAGTACCACATAAAACCTTAAACAAATAATCCAAAAGCTGCTTTAGAGACCTTGGGAAATGCCGGTTGTGTGTGTTTCTCTTCTTTCACTGCAGGACTTCTCAGTGCCTTTATTATGCCAAGGTGCACTGTGGAGCTCCAAGAGAGGATGGTTAAAATGTGAGGTAGCTCCCATATTTATTTGTTCCTATAGCCCTTTCCCCATGGAGTATGCTGCAAGGCTAATGTCCCATCCAGTGCACTGTGGGAAATGCTGTATATTTAGTTTATCTACAGTGTCGGGATATCCCATTTGGTTAAGTATCCCTTACCACTGTGTCTCCTGGGAGAACATCTCACCATACGTGGTGCATTAACATCTGGGAGGTGGGAGAAGCCGGCATAATCCTTAAAAAGAAATGCGTGACTGCCCTTTGGTCTTGAATCAGAGTCCCTCGGTTTGGAAAGGGTGTGGGGCCAATTATCTCTAACATTTTCATGACTGACATTTAACTACAGATTGCATTGCCAGTGCACAATATCCAGACACTAAGCACCGCCCACACCTCCTTAGCTGCTTCGTGCTATGTGGTGCTATGTGTGGGAAATGGAATAAATCAGAGACTAGACTGCTTAAATGGTAATGCATGCGTGCTCTATTCCATTCCTTCGTCTGGGTACCAAGGGCCATGTACACATGCCTGACGTGCAATCAAGTCATTTTTCCTCATTGATTTTTGTCTGTATGGAACCGTACATCAAAAACGATTTAAGTCCAACTCTACCTCATGCAAATGCGTACCTGTCATTAAAGCAGATGCATCCAAGCACCCACAGTGAGCAGTTTTGATAAACTTTGGGCCATGCGGAGCATTCTTAATGGGGTTTAAGAAGATGCCACTTCAGTTGTCAAAAATCTTGTTCTCAAATCCTGTGCAGTTCTGTGAATCTCAATTTGGTCCTGAATGGACCACTTAGAAACCATGTGATCTTAGCATGTGTGCACAGAAGGTCCCTCTCAGATATGAATAGTTGTGAGGTGATCGGTTTCTCTCTCTGACTACCTAGTCACAGTTGTTAGTTAGCGATAAGCACTGTTTTGTGTGTGCGCGGTGTGTAATTAAAGACTTAATTCTCACTTTAATGTGTATTTAGTTCAGAAGGTTACCATCCATCCAGAGTTGGGAAGCTAGATGGGAAGGAATAGTCTGTATGCATTGATTCTAGGTGCACCCCGCCAAGGACATAGCATACCATTCAGATTGTCTTGATGCTAAATCTCTTCTTGGACCATTTAACTGGCTATTTCTTAGTCATTGTACCTGGTTCCCATTAAATAATTTTGACCTTGCTTTTTGAAAAAAAATTGCCTGGCTGGCATGGGTCAGTGGTTGAATGTCGACCTATGAACCAGGAGGTCACTGTTCTGATTCCTGGTCAGGATACATGCCCGGGTTGTGAACTCCATCCTCAGTGGAGGGTGTGCAGGAGGCAGCCAATCGATGATTCTCTCTCATCATTGATGTTTCTATCTCTCTTTCCCTCTCTCTTCCTCTCTGAAATCAATAAAAGTGTATTTTAAAAATCATTAAAATATTTAGCATTCTTTAATTTCCTTACTAAACCATATTTGAGAACTTGTTTGATCCATGTCCTGTCTATGCCATCTCCGTGGTTTTTTTTATCATATAGTCAAGCCTTCCATTTATTTCTCTACAAATGTTTTAAAGTAATCTTTTTTTGCTAAATAAAATAGATTACAGAGATGAAAAAATGAACTCATCTCTTATAAATTCTAGGTTTACTCCCCCAGAGAGCTTATTCTTAGAACCACACTGAGTCAGCAGTATTTCTCTTTACAGTAATATATATGCATGTATTAGAAAAATGCCATGTGCTTATTTTATTGAATTATTAAAGAATGTGGTGAAATAATGTTGGTGGAACATGTTAAACAAACTGTATCTATTATTTTTAATCAGTTCCATATAATTTCCCTCTTACATTGTTTTACATGTAAACATGCATAGCACTACATTCTGGAATAAAGGAGGAGTGTTGAAGTACATGGGATTATGCTGCCCTCTAGTGGTAACAAGAAAACATTTATCTACAGGAAGAAAGGAGGGAGAGGAGTTGAAATAGAAATTTTGAGTAGGCATAAGGTCTCATTTCATGTGCTGGCTCTTAATCAAATATTTGTTATGTACTTTGATAATTTCTGACTTGTTTATAACTGCTTTCATTTTTAAATAGTTGAAATAGACTGTTATCTTAGGCAATTTCTCAGCTACTGCTGTATTCTGCACAAATATAACCTCAACCCTGGATCTTGAGATTGGCCACAAAACTGGGGCGGGGGGCAGGGTCACATGCCCCATGTGCCAGAATTGATTGTGGACACTTCTATACAGATGGCCTAAGTTAGTGAAAGCATGTTTTCCCCTCCCCGTCCATATTCTGGGAGAGAACAACCTTGGGAGGAGATAGAATTTAGTGTGTGTGTGTGTGTGTGTGTGTGTGTGTGTGTGTGTGTGTGTGGCGCGCTCGTGCACGCACGCATGCATGTGTGTCATGGGTATTTAAGCATTCCTTTACTTTTGTGTCTTGCCAGTTAGCCCTGAGCCTATCTATTCTCTGATTATTCTGCTGACTCTCCTCAGAAAGGCACAATTTATTTATGTGTGGTTATTTGATTATTACTTTTGCATATAGATGCTATTTTTGTGCACTTGGTAAATGTGATTTTTCTAAGAAACCTCCTACAAGTAATATCAGCGAGTAGATATCCAAGAGTAAAAACTATTTTAAAATATTATTAATTGAAATCTACTTAAGTTTAAATTTCCAAATATCTCCTTTAAAACATGCATTGCTGTTTACTAATGTGCTGATAATATTACGGCGGCAAAGGGTGGTCTCGCCCTCAGCAGCAAGGTTCTGCATATAGTGAGTGCCTTTCACGGTACTGACTCCACATAAACACAAGCAAACTGGACTCTGACGACAAATGTGGTCATTTGAATGAACCTTCTTGCTGACAAGAAAATGGCTGGACGCATGCCTGCCTTTTTAGAAAACCACGAAGAACTGGACTCGCCAGTCTCTCCTGGATTTTAGAATTTAGCCCACATGATCCACAAAAGAATCTGCTGGATTGAACAAAGCATTTTTTTTTTCTTCTCTTCAATAGCAATCTCAGCTAGGAACATGACATCACTTTTTTAAATATTTTTTATTGATTTCAGAGAGGAAGGGAGAGGGAGAGAGAGAGAGAAACATCAGTGTTGAGAGAGAGTCATCGATTGGCTGCCTCCTGCATGCCCCACACTGGAGATCGAACCTGCAACCCAGGCATGTGCCCTGACCGGGAATCAAACCACTCAACGCTCAACCACTGAGCCACGCCAGCTGGGATATGGACATGACATCTTGAAGTCAAAATCACTAAGTGCTTCCTTACCTCCAATAAGAGTGAAATATTCTTCAACTATTCTAGGATACGCTACTGTTACTTTTTAAAAATATGCCCTAGCTGGTTTTGCTCAGTAGTTAGAGCATCGGCCCATGGACTGAAGGGTCCCTGTTTCACTACCCAGTCAAGGGCATATACCTCAGTTGCAGGTTTGATCCCTGTCCCCTTTCTGGGCATGTGCAGGAGGCAACAAGTGAATGTGTTTCTCTCACATCCATGCACCTTCCTTCCTTCCTTCCTTCCTTCCTTCCTTCCTTCCTTCCTTCCTTCCTTCCTTCCTTCCTTCCTTCCTTCCTCCCCCCTCCCTCCCTCTGTCCCTCCCTTCCTTCCTTCCTTTCCTTCCTCTCTCCCTCCTTCCCTTCCTTTCTCTCTCTCTCTGTCTCTCTCTCTCTCTCTGACTCTCTCTCTCTGTCTGTCTCTCTCTCACAAGATGAACAGAAAAGATATCCTCAAATGAGGGTTAAAACAATAATAACAACAACAATAATAATAATAATAATAATAATAATATTGTTTCCTTGTTTTTAGGTACCTGGATGGGAATCAATTCACACTGGTTCCTAAGGAACTCTCTAACTACAAACACTTAACACTTATGTAAGTAACGTACGGTATGTTTCTACCTTTGACTTCTCATTCTATTTCATGAAAATGGGATGCAAGGGACAGAGATGTAGTGAGCCTTTCAGATAATATAATTCATTCACAGTCAGAGGCTCCCCCTCGCTCACCTGGTTCTGGATCTCTCGATCCGGCTTCACTATGTATCAGTCAGGCCATGGCGAGGCCTAGAAAAGGTCCTCTTGTCAAAGTATAAATACGATTAATTCTGTTACCAAAGGATTGTAAAGATTTGGTAAGAAGGGTACTACTATTCATAATGAATATGGGTTATTTTATGACAAGTCAAGGAAAGATAGAAAAACATATTTTTATTCTTGACTTTAAACCAAAGATAGTAGATGATAGTAATCTCACTGAAAACATAAATCTAGTTTATTAGGTTTGATTCTCTTATATAATAAATTATGAATTGTTACGGGCTTCCAGTATTCAAATTCATTTTATAAAATCTATGTTTACTTCTACAGTATTTAAGAAAATGTGACAAAAACACTGACATTCTGAGCATACATTTCAAAACATTGATTTTTTTTTTTTTTTAGTTTGGTTTGATGTCCTAAGATAAAATATTTTTTCATTCATGTATTTAAATAATTTTTTACCACTTTAAAGTAGATATAAGATTATATTTAAACACACAAAAATTTCTATCTAGTTATGTGCAAAATACTTTTAAAAATATATAACCTCACCCAATACAATGTCACACTTAGAGTAACCTTGATAGAAACTGATAACATTTCTCACAAAACAAAATATTAGCATCTATAGTGAATGTAAAGGGAAATACTTTATCTTAAGTTTAAGTCTATCTGGTTTTAGAGTAAATATGACTGGCTTAGGAGGAAGATTTCTATTATTCCTATGATGTGGAGGTTATTCCTAATTAGTGAATTCTAGAAACTAAGGAAGCAGAAGATGTTGAATTTCTCAACGTAAACATTACCCTCTGGCAGCGATTTTCAAGTGGAGTGCTGCAATAATTTTTAAAACATGCTATGCCTGACAATTCAGCCAGGGGCACTGATCTCTTTTCCCTTCGGTTGTCAAATTAGAAAAATGACAATAGCCAACACAACAATAGACAGCAATTTTGAATGTATCAAAATTATACCTATTTCTTCCCTGGCCAATGTTGCTCAGTGGTTGGAATGTCAGCCCATGCACTGAAGGGTCATGGGTTTGATTCCTACTCAAGGGGTATGTACTATCTCCAGCCTCAATTGGGGCACATGTGGGGGGAAACCAATAAGGTGTCTCTCTCACATTGTTGGTTTCTCTCTCTCTCTCTGTCTCTCTCCCTCCCTCCTTTCCTCTCTTCCACACTCTCTAAAAAAAATCTATCCTTGAGTGAGGATTAATAATAACAAAGGTATACCTATTTTTTGTGAAGTCGGCAAACATATATATATATATATATATACATACACACACACACACACACACACACACAAGTCTAAGCGACCGGAACGAGCAGTCACTATGAAGCACACTGACCACCAGGGGGCAGATGCTTAATGCAGGAGCTGCCCCTTGGTGGTCAGTGTGCTCCCACAGCCAACCTCCCATGGCCAGACAACCTCCTGCGGTTCCTCCCCCAGGCCAGGTCCCAGGCTGGGGCGGGGAACCAGGGGTGGGTGGCAGCGGACGCGGCTCCTTTCCCAGGGTGGCCGAGGGCTGGCTCCCTCCTTGGGGCTGACAGCCAACCTTTGTGCTTTGTCCCTCCCCCTGGCCGGCATGCCCCAATCGGCCCGCCCACCGCCTGCCCACTGCGGTGGCGGTGTGGCAGCAAGGGAAGGAGGAGGAGGGAGGCTGGGAACAGCATGGTGGCAGGGCGCCAACGATGGCAGGATCAGCATCTGGCATCTATTCCTTCTGCACCCGGTCCGGCGGCCATCGCCTCCTCTCCGGGCTGGCCCTGATTGGCCCTGATCACTGGCCAGGCCTAGGGACCCCACCCATGCACGAATTTTGTGCACCGGGCCTCTACTTATAATATAGTTTTGGTGTTCTGCAGAATTTTAATAATGAGTTTGTGTGCCATGAAATGAAAAAGGGTTGAAAATCGCTCCCCTAGGGGGGTGGAGGTTAGTTAAAATGATGCTTACGATTTTCAATTTTCCTTAAAAAATACGGGA
Organism: Eptesicus fuscus; assembly: GCF_027574615.1. Lineage (NCBI taxonomy): Eukaryota > Metazoa > Chordata > Mammalia > Chiroptera > Vespertilionidae > Eptesicus > Eptesicus fuscus. The sequence continues at coordinate 106,711,631 of NC_072474.1, read as the reverse complement.
AAACACTTTGTAGGAAGCATCCAGGACTGTTTGGATGACAAACTATGAAATTAAGGAAAAAGGAATACCCTCCAAGGCGCCTTGTTCTGCCGTAGTTACTTGTTTAACAGCAGCAAGAAGCGATCACATGCATTTTGTTCTGTTAAATAAACCATTAAATTGCTTCAGTTTCCAAAGGGTCACTTCAGCAGAATCGGGTCATTTGCAGGGCAGTGCGTGATTATTTAAAACTAATTTGAAAATGAAAAATGAGAATTTGTAGATCCACAAATGGTTTTACCAAGGAGTCATTTTGCTGATATAGATATATTTATTTCCCTTTAAAATGTAGGTACAGTACTTCAGCAGTTGAGAACATGGATTTTAGAGCTTCTATAACATCCCTACTATTTTCATAATTTAATTGGTCCATTTTAGTGATATTTTTGCTACTTTAATAAAGGAATGGATAATTAGCTATTCCAGATCTTGCATTTAACGATTCATATATTTTACTTCAGAAAAGTTTAGTGAATATAAATACACACACATAAATGAACATAAATGAAACCCTAAATTATTTATTCATGAATCTTCCTGTTATTTATATATTTGGCATTTTGCTTTAGGAAAACATTAGTGAATATATACACCTTCACTAATATCTGTGTCATTGTTGTATCTATACTAATAAAAGGGTAATATGCTAATTAGAGTGGTTGTCTTCCGGACATCTTTCCAGACAAAGCTGCAGTGGCTACAAAGGCCAAGGCTCAGGCAGCCATAACCAGCTGCAGTGGCAGCAGCATTGGGGTTATGGGGGTGGTGCCTCCAGAGGGAGGCCAGACTGGGGGCCAAGGCACAGGCAGTTTGGGGTGATCAGGCTGATAGGGGAGGGCAAGGTAGGGGCAATCAGGCTGGCAAGAGATCAAGGTAGGGGCGAGCAGGCAGGCAGGCAGTGGGGTTAGGGACAATCAAGCAGGCAGGCAGGTGAGTGGTTGGGAGCCAGCAGTTCCGGATTGTGAGAAGGATGTCCGACTGCTGGAAGTTGGACATCCCCTGAGGGGTCCCAGATTGAAGAGGGTGCAGATTGGGCTGAGGGGCACACACACCCCCACTCTCCCCAGTGCACGAATTTCGTGCACCGGGCCTCTAGTATATATATATGTGTATATATTCATAATTTTTCCTAAAGCAAAATGCAAAATATTTATATGTAAATGTTATATATTATTATATTACATTATGTATTATATTTATAATATATTATGCCATTATATTATATATATCACATATATATATATAACAAAAATAAGATCAAGTACACTGAATATAAATTATAACCCATAGTACAAAATACACTTATAAATAGCCATTTAGCTTTGGTAAATAATTCACATCTCTATCATTTACTTATCATTCAATAAATAGATATTTACTGAAGACCTAGTATATATTGGTGACTTTGGCCAAGGGCAAAATTATTTTTTTAAATCTATTTTTAATGATTTCAGAGAGGAAAGGAGAGGGAGACAGATAGAAACATCAATGATGAGAGAGAATCATTGATTGACTTCCTCCTGCATGCCCCCTACTGGGGATCGAGCCCGCAACCTGAGCATGTGCCCTTGACCAGAATCGAACCCAGGACCCTTCAGTCCACAGGCCAATGCTCTATCCACTGAGCCAAACTGTCAAGGGTAGGGCAGAGTTTTTAATTAAGACATTTTGTTGTTGGTGGTGGTGGTTTTTAAAATGTGTTTTTATTGATTTCAGAGAGGAAGGGAGAGGGTGAGAAAGATAGGATATATTGGTGAGGATATATTCCCAAGAAGATAAGTATGTGTAACTGATGGAACTTTCGAAGACATAGGTTTATATCCCCTCATACAATGTGTCCATTGTAACTGGCCTGCACGTGCCTTTGTTCTGGGACCAGGCAACAGTCACAGGGTCTGGGGAAGGTCACAAGTCTTACAGGAGAGAGAGGAGAAAGGACATGGGAAAAGTGAGCTCACTCTAAATCTTTTCTGAAGTGAAACAGGCTTTGGTGCCTACACCTCATTGGCCAAAGCAAGGTGTATGAATCGTGAATAACATTATAGTCTATTCCAGAAGGTTGCCTGATGTCTTGTTATTTTCAGATAAAAGCTGAGCGCTAAAATTGTTGCTATGACCTTGAACAAATAGACCTTCTCTTTCTATGAATCATGAATATTTCCATTTCTGTGCTAACAATAGACTCCATTTCCTTCTTTTTCTCTTTCAGAGACTTAAGTAACAACCGAATAAGCACCCTTTCTAACCAGAGCTTCAGCAACATGACCCAGCTCCTTACCTTGTGAGTGTGAAAGTGCGGTACCAAGTTTTCAATAATTCACTGGGCACAGTGCATTTTCTAGGCACTGGACATTCCTGGTGAACAAGACAGATAGCATTTTTACCCTTGAGGAATGTAAATAGTTGCTGGGAGAAACAGACAAATAATACCTCAATCAGCCAACAAACACAGACATTACAAAAGGTGTTTGGTTCTATAAAAGACAGAAGTGATATTTACACCTGTGGTGAGGTTAGGAGAGATGCTTAAGCAAATGTATGCAGAAGGTCACCTTCAGGAGGGCATAGTTGATGCATCAACACCTGTGGAGATAGGAAGCTTTCTGGGCTGTACTTAGGAAATATATAGGTGGTTTCATTAAAACAGTACAATATTTTTTAAATACTAGAGGCCCGGTGCACAAAATTTGTGTACTGCGGGGGTGTCCCTAAGCCCAGCCTGCACCTGCGGGATCGGGCCTAAACCAGCAGTCAGACATCCCTCTCACAATCCAGAACTGCTGCCTCTTAACCACTCGCCTGCCTGCCTTATTGCTCCTAACCACTTCTACCTGCCAGACTGATCGCCCCCTAACAGCTCCCCTGCCAGCCAGATCGACGCCTAACTGCTCCCCTGCTGGCCCAATGGCCCCCAACTGCCTTCCCCTGCCAGCCTGATGGCCCTCAACTGCCCTCCCCTGCCAGCCCAATGGCCCCCAAATGCCCTGCCCTGCTAGCCCAATGGCTCCCAACTGCCTTCCCCTGCTGGCCCGATCACCCCCAACTGCCCTCCCCTGCCGGCTCAATCGCCCCCAGCTGCCCTCCCCTGCAGGCCTGGTTGCCCCTAACTCCCCTCCCCTGCAGGCCAACTTGTGGTGACCATCTTGTGATGGCCATCTTGTGGTGGCCATCTTGTGACGATGTGGGGGTGACCATCTTGTGATGACGTGGGGGCAGCCATCTTGTGATGATGTGGGGGCAGCCATCTTGTGATGACGCGAGGGTGCGAGGGCCACCTAGGCTTTTATTAGTATAGGCAGTCCTCAGGTTACATCAGACTCGACTTAGTCGTTTCGTGGTTACGTCACCATCTCCCATTTACAGTATTTATTAAAAAAAGTTCCGTTATTTCTACATATGTACATATGTGCTTTATGTTTTTTATTTATTTACCACAAGTAAAGGTCAGGAATTGTTATCTTGCTTTTAAATTTTGTTACTGTTTCACTTCATTACTGCTGTGAATGTGCTCCATGTGAGTGACGTAGGTGCTTATGTAGGTGGGTTCCGACTTACGACAAAAAACAGAGCTATGTCGCGCCATAGGAACAGATCTCCGACATAACCCAAGGATTGCCTGTATAGATTATGTGTCAATATTCTCAATTTATAATATACTAAAATAACCTTCTTCTTAGCCACTTTATTTTAAAAATGACATCCTGCCCTTTTGGGATGCCTGAGTAAGACCACTTGGCTTCTATATGCTTTCAGGATTCTTAGTTACAACCGTCTGAGATGTATTCCTCCGCGAACCTTCGATGGATTGAAGTCTCTTAGATTACTGTAAGCATCTGATGTTCAACAAAGAAACTCTTCTCAGGGATTGAGTTGTCTATTTACTACTGGCTTAACTGCTTTGTCGATCCTGGGGTGTGTTCGGTTATATGCATTAGGATTTACTACAAATTTGGAAACCATATCTAACTACATCACTGTTCATCAGCTTTAATTTGGACAATATAATTTTCTCTTCTGTCATGTTTTTGCTATAGTTGTTTATTTGATAATATACAATATTTAGAGGTGTGTTTTACATAGAGTCAACTAATTTTGAAAGAAATGTAGGAAATGCTGTCTTTGCTGATTACATAATAAGTGAATTTTTAAAGTATATAAAGTAAAACATGATCCTCAAGCCCCGTACCCTCCCCAAGAATTTACCATTATCCAATTTGATGTTCTTTCCTGGTCCTCCCTTATACACATTTGGTTTTTGTTTGTTTTTGTTTTTAATAAATTTTTCTTGATTTCAGAGAGGAATGGCAAGAAAGAGAGAGAGAGAAATATCAATGATGAGAGAAAATCATTGAACGGTTGCCTCCTGTACACCCTCAACTGGGGATTGAGCCCACAACCCAGGCATATGCCCTTGACCAGAATCGAATCCGGAACCCTTCAGTCCACAGGCTGACACTCTATCCACAGAGCAAAACTGGCAAGGGCAACGCATTTGGTTCTTTTGATGATATACATATTCCCTGGCTATATCAATTTTAAAAGCCATAAATAGGAATTGTTCTTTTTTGGTCACATCTTTACTATCATTTGTTTTACTTCCAAATTTTCATAATTCTGTTCATCACTCTAAAGAACAGCCCACACTTTGGTACAAATGTGCTAGTATTCAGCAGTGATTTGCAGGGGAAGTTAATGTCAAGTGTACTGGGAGAATACACAATTTACAAATTTATTTTTTCCACCAACTATTTAATAGAGTATCTGCTTTAAAACACTCCTAAAAGGATTGGATATTATCAATCCTTTCATTTTCGTCATATGACAAAAGCAACTTTAATTCCCATTTCTGATTTAATTTGCAATTCCAATTACTCAAGCATTTGAATATGTTTTGTTTATTGAGCATTTGTGCTGCTTAATCTATGAGCCTGATCATATCGTTGCCCAATTTTTACTGGGTACTTTGTATTTTCCTTATTAACTTACATATCTTTGTGCATCTAGCATTTGACTCGATAAGTTTGCAGGTCTTTTCACAAAGGAATTATCCCTTGTATCTTATATGTGTTGCAAATATTTCTCATCCTGTTCTTTATATGTAATCTTTTATAGTATGAATATATTTTATGTTGTCAAAAATTTGTCACTCCTTTTCATTATGGTTACTGAGTTTTACACAATGATTTTGAAAACCTTTCCTATCCTATTTATAAGACGGAACTCTTCTGTAATTTCTCTTACTACACTTCAGTTTTATTTTTACATTTAACTCTTCAACCTAGAATTTATTTTATGCATATGACTTGAGGTAGGAACTAATTTTTTGCTTTCCGCAATAGATACCAAAGCTATTTATTGACCAGACCATCTTGTCTGCACTGATTTAAAATGCTTATCATCAACTGAAGTTTCATATACATACATGGGGATTTTTCAGAACTCTCTGATTTATAGGAAATTTAATTTTCTTTTTCTTGTTTTAGTTCTTTACATGGAAATGACATTTCTGTTGTGCCTGAAGGTGCTTTCAACGACCTTTCTGCATTATCACACCTGTGAGTACCTAGTTCTTGATGTGGGTTTAGGCTCCAGCTGTCCCTGGCAAGCGAGTTTGCAACGTGCATCCTCTGCTGCCCCTTTTATTGTCACATCATCACATGTGAATGGATCATTTTAAAGAAAATATAAAGATTTTCAATGTAGATATGGTGAACTCCACAAGATAGCCTTCATATATTCTTTTGGCCCATACCCCCCATTAGTTGAGTTCTCTTTGCTTACCCAACGTCCTAGCCAATGCCTTTGCTCTTGATGTTCTCTGATTCTAAAATATTGGCTCTCCTTCCATTCAGTCTCTCCAAACCCAGTTGTTCTAAGACACATCCCAAGTATCACCTCTTCCATGAAGCCTACCCTGATTGCCTCCCCCAGGATTCATTTATTTAGCCAATATTACTCAGCAATGACTATGGTTGCATGCAGAAATAAATGAGGCAGAGATCACAACTTTATAATGGGGTAGAGGGCAATAGCCAAATCCTCACATTTGGGTGAAACACTTTTGTTTGTGTTCTTTGTTATAGCAGCCATTTGTACCTCCATATTTCCTGGATGTGCAATTTTAAAAACTAAAAAGATGGGATAAATGGTGTCCAAAAACTCAGCGGGGTCAAATTTCATGATTCTGTTATTTTCACTTGTACTGTTAAGGCCATGGCCAACCTGGACGGAGGTCGGGGGAACGGTCCGGGGAACCACAGCCTTCCTGGGGCAGGCTGCATGGGCATTCCCGGGGAGCGGGTCTCTGCTTTGGCTTAAATACCAGTGTCACTGGGCTCCCATTTCCCCAGAGAGGTTGCCTGCCATGTTCCCTCTTGGTTTTGCTCTTCCCTCCCAAACCCACCAAACCCCAAGATAAGACTGTCGCAACTTGAGAAAGGGGGATGGGCGGAGGATAGGAGTTAGTTGTCAGTCGTGCTACATCTGAATGTGGGTTATGGGGCTGTGTTCTTCACGCAGGCATTGCACATCTGATTGTTTGGTGCCTGCAGCTAATAAGCCTTCCAACTAAACGATTAGGTCGCAGGAGGCAAGACCTCCATGTTTTCCATATTTGAACCCCAGCACCTCAAAGTCAACATCAGGACCACTCAGGGGTGTCATTTGCCTGAGACACGATGTTAATGAAAGCCAGTAGCTCCGGGTGCAAGACTGTGGTGCTCTCTGGCAGACCAGACTGTACAGCTTAAAAAAGGAAGCAGCCATCCCATCCGCTAGGTCAGGGTGATGGCGCAGGAATTGCTGCCCTGGGCAGCGTGGCTCGAGCTCAGGGGAGCATCCCTTTCTGTGGCCGCCTCGCTCACAGTGAGGGCAATTTGAACTTCTTTGTCCTGTGTTCCGTTCACTCACGTATTTAATGTGTGCATTTGTCTCTTCCTCCCTAGATTATAAACAGCTCTGCTCTATTCACTTTTTTGCTGCACCCCTCACATAGTAAGGACTTAGCAAGTGTCACTAAGGAAGAGACCGAATGACTCAAAAACATCATTTTGCTCATTTTTTATTTGAAAAAAGAGTTTGAATCTGACATAGATATGAGCATAACATTTGCTCCAGTTTTCTGGTTAGAGCTGGGCACTAAAGTTACAATGTAAAGTATTGTAAAATATTTTGCAAGCATATTTTGGGGGTTTTCTAATAAAACAGTAACTTTAATTTTGTGTAGACCTAAAATGTTATTAATCTGAAGTTAATTATCCATCAGAATGAATCAGTTTTTAAATGCTGATTTATGTATCTCTTGTGCCCAAACTTGGCAATTTTACAAACCCAGTGGTTAACTTATTTGGCCTCAGGTTCGTAATCTGTAAAATGTTTTATTAATACTATTGACATCAGAGAGTTGCTCTATTGGATAAAATGATGTAATTCGTGTAAATACACGGCTTAGCACAGCTCCTGCCTATGGGATGATACATGCAGTAAATGTTAGCTATTACCTTGATTACTTTTCCTATCGCTACTGCTGCTTGTGTGAGTAGGAACCAAAGTTCCGAAATGAAACACTTTGTAAAGGGACCTTCATCCAATGACGGTCTAAATCAGCTCTGGTGAACTAGGTCTCTATTTTCCCAGGCACTTTCTCTTCTTTGTACCTGTGTGCCCACTGGTTGTTACCCTGGGACATCCTCCCCAGCCTTTCCCACCTACTTGACTCATCTAAAGGCTTAGACATTTTAACCACCAGTCCCCCAAGGAGTTATCCTCTGTCCACAGTCCTCTTGTAAATCCTTCTGCTAGAGCATTTCTAAAGGAAGTGTGTGTGCAGAAGGCATTCTTGGGAGTTAAAAGTAATGTAGGTTTCATATTGGGGTCCCCAGAACCCAGCATCGTGATTGGGTTCTCATTAAATAATCGGCGAATGAAGGAAGCATTGATCTCCACCCAATTTAAACCTGTCTCTGCAAATACCTGGACACTATCTAAATTTCAGGTGCTCCTTAACACTAGTGACAGTCCACTAAATTTCATTTGCACATGATCCAGAAAAATGGATAACCCAATGTCTTCATTTTCTTCTAAGTTGTTTTTGTCAATAAATCTATAGGGAATTTCTACTGAGCATCTCTTTATGTTCCCTTAGGAAATAATACACGTGTGTGTGTGTGTGTGTGTGTGTGTGTGTGTGTGTGTGTGTGTGTGGTGTTTTTCAGAGCAATCGGAGCCAACCCTCTCTACTGTGACTGTAACATGCAGTGGTTATCCGAGTGGGTGAAGTCGGAATATAAAGAACCAGGAATTGCCCGTTGCGCCGGACCTGGAGAAATGGCAGATAAACTGTTACTCACAACTCCCTCCAAAAAATTCACCTGTCAAGGTATGGTATTTAATCGTTTGTATTTCTGTCAATAAACATTTGCGGTGTTCATTTCAAAACAAACAAACAAAAAATACCATTTGCTGCTAGATTTTAAAGGTATAGCTGAAAAGCCCCAGTGACTACTGTTTCCACCCACGCTTGGGCAAGACAAAGCAGGTACCTGAGGCACCCAAGTAAAGAATTAGGCTTTTCAAATAGATTGCAGAAACTGTCCATTGGAAATGACTAAGTGTTCTTTAAATGGCATGAAGGAGTGAAGGGTGCACAATTTCTGGAACTTCCTCTCACAGCCTCTAACAAGTGAAATGTTTTGCTTTTGCTTTGTCTGAACATGAGCCCTGCTCACAGAGCTGCCAGGGCCCTGTGGCCTCCTGACGCCAGGTAAGGTGATGAGCCCCCAGTGTCAGGCCAAACCTCCCCTCTGGCCTCTCGTGCTGCCCTCTTCCTGGGATAATATGGCTGTGGCTTCCTTCCTTCCTTATGTCCCTTGTTTCCCCTTTGTTTTATGTATTTGTGAATTTGCAATAGCATCTTATTAACAAATATTGTTCTATTATTACAAGAATAATATATACCCAACATAGAAAAATCTAATGAATACATTGTAAACAATAAGAAACATTTCATTTCTGGAAAAAACTAAAATGAATCATTAATCCCAATACCTAGAGGTAAACATTATTAAACTTGTTTTGTGTATTTAACATGTTTTCTAGTCAAATGCATGGGTTTATTTTTTATTTATTTTTAAATATATTTTTATTGATTTCAGACAGGAAGGGAGAGGGAGAGAGAGATAGAAACATCAATGATGGGAGAGAATCATTGATCAGCTTCCCTCTGCACGGCCCACACTGGGGATGGAACCCACAACCCGGGCATGTGCCCTGACCAGGAATCAAACTGTGACCTCCTGGTTCATAGGTTGACATTCAACCACTGAGCCACACTGGCCGGGCTCAAATGCATGGATTTAGATTCCTTACTAAAGATGGGATAGAAGTTTACTGTCATTCTTAATTTGTAGATTTTCAAGAGGGCCACTTATCATTACTAGATAGAGGAGAGAAATTCTTTAAAATGTTAAATGTATAATCAGTAAATGTTTATTAAACATGTTTTATGTGTAAAACTAAATCCTAGGTATCATGGAACATATAGAAGTTCGTATTATGTTCTTGCCTTCCAAGGCTTAAAAACCAAGCTGAAAAGATAAGCTTCCAACGTTTGCACCATTAGGTGGGAAAAGTAGGTCATAGTGTACATTGGGTCACAATGGGTCATAGTGTGCATGGGTCACAGTAGGTCATAGTGTGCATGGGTCACAGTGGGTCATAGTGTGCATGGGTCACAGTAGGTCATAGTGTGCAGGGGGTCACAGTGGGTCATAGTGTACAGGGGGTCACAGTGGGTCATAGTGTGCAGGGGGTCCCCATGGGTCATAGTGTGCATGGATCATAGTGGGTCATAGTGTGCAGGGGGTCACAGTAGGTCATAGTGTGCATGGGTCACAGTAGGTCATAGTGTGCATGGGTCACAGTAGGTCATAGTGTGCAGTGGGTCACCGTGGGTCATAGTGTGCATGGGTCACAGTAGGTCATAGTGTGCATGGGTCACAGTAGGTCATAGTGTGCAGTGGGTCACCGTGGGTCATAGTGTGCATGGGTCACAGTAGGTCATAGTGTACAGGTGGTCACAGTGGGTCATAGTGTGCATGGGTCACAGTAGGTCATAGTGTACAGGTGGTCACAGTGGGTCATAGTGTGCATGGGTCACAGTAGGTCATAGTGTACAGGTGGTCACAGTGGGTCATAGTGTGCATGGGTCACAGTAGGTCATAGTGTACAGGTGGTCACAGTGGGTCATAGTGTGCATGGGTCACAGTAGGTCATAGTGTACAGGTGGTCACAGTGGGTCATAGTGTGCATGGGTCACAGTAGGTCATAGTGTACAGGTGGTCACAGTGGGTCATAGTGTGCATGGGTCACAGTAGGTCATAGTGTACAGGTGGTCACAGTGGGTCATAGTGTGCATGGGTCACAGTAGGTCATAGTGTACAGGTGGTCACAGTAGGTCATACTGTGCAGTGGGTCACCGTGGGTCATAGTGTGCATGGGTCACAGTAGATCATAGTGTACAGGGGGTCACAGTGGGTCATAGTGTGCATGGGTCACCGTGGGTCATAGTGTGCATGGGTCACAGTAGGTCATAGTGTACAGGTGGTCACAGTGGGTCATAGTGTGCATGGGTCACAGTGGGTCATAGTGTGCATGGGTCACAGTAGGTCATAGTGTGCATGGGTCACAGTAGGTCATAGTGTGCAGTGGGTCACCGTGGGTCATAGTGTGCATGGGTCACAGTGGGTCATAGTGTGCAGGGGGTCCCCATGGGTCATAGTGTGCATGGGTCACAGAGGGTCATAGTGTGCATGGATCACAGTGGGTCATAGTGTGCATGGGTCACAGTAGGTCATAGTGTGCATGGGTCATAGTAGGTCATAGTGTACAGGTGGTCACAGTAGGTCATACTGTGCAGTGGGTCACCGTGGGTCATAGTGTGCATGGGTCACAGGAGGTCATAGTGTGCAGTGGGTCACCGTGGGTCATAGTGTGCATGGGTCACAGTGGGTCATGGTGTGCAGTGGGTCATGGTGTGCATGGGGTCACAGCGTGAAGGCTGAGGCCCTGCCTGACTTACCCTGGGCTAAAACCAGGTTCACTTTGCAGCAGTTAGCTACACTGTGCCTCAGTTTTCTCCTGTGTAAGCAGAGGCGATGACAGTACCTACCCAAAAGAGCTTTGTTAACACTAGATAAATCATTACATGTGGAATCTTTAACTTAAAAAAGCCAATTTTGCCCTAACTGGTTTGGCACAGTGGATAGAGCGCCGGCCTGCAGACTGAAAGGTCCCAGGTTTGATTCCGGTCAAGGGCATGTACCTTGGTTGCGGGCACAACCCCAGCAGGAGGTGTGCAGGAGGCAGCTGATCGATGTTTCTAACTCTCTATCCCTCTCCCTTTCTGTAAAAAATCAATTATATATATATATATATACATATATATTTAAAAAGCCAATTTTATAGAAAGAAAGACTAAATGGTGGTTACCAGGGGCTGCAGGAAAAGGGAAAATGGGAAGCTGTAGGTCAAAGGCTTCAAACTTACAGTTATAAGAAGAATAAGTTGAGAGGATGGAATGTTCAGTATGATCACAGTAGTTAATAATACAATGTTGGCCTGGCTGGTGTGGTTCAATGGTTGAGTGTTGACATATGAACCAGGAGGTCATGGTTCAATTCCTGGTCAGGGCATGGGTCAGGGCACATGCAGTCTTGACCCCTAGTTGGAGGCATGCAGGAGGCCGCCTATCAATGATTTTCTCTCTTCATTGATGTTTCTCCCTCTCCCTTCCTCTCTGAGAAAATAATAATAATAATACAATGTTGTATACTTGAAAGTTGCTGAGTAGATCTTGAGTAATCTTACCACAAACAAAAATGTTAACTATGGGAAGTGACAGATGTGTTAATTATCTTAATTCCACAATATTCATGTATATCTCCTCATCATGTTGTACACATTAAATATATGCCATTATATTTGTCAATTATCCCTCCATAAAGTTGGGGAGGAAAGATTACTTGAATTAAATATATATGTAAAATATGTTACCTTACACACAGGAAGCACCTAACATAGGTTAACCACTAATTTTATTATAATTCTTCAAAAGACCAACAAACACGATGAGGGACTCTCCATGATTTATTGATTAAATAAGGGATTTTCAAAACCTATATTCCCTACAAACATCTTTAACTTGGCAGCTAATGCTTTTTTCCATAGCTATAAATGGTTGCAAAATATGTCATTTGCAGTGCACTATAATGTTTGACACTTTAAAACAAAATTCTTTTAAATGTATTTGGTGGAATCTACATATAACAGCTAATTTTAAAAGACAAAAACAAGATCCTTCTTTTTCCTTTTTTCTTGCACTTATGTTTTTCTCCTTGAATTTCTATTTCCAGTACCTCAGAGAATTATATCGTTCTTTGTTACAAAAAAAGTATATGTAATTAAAATTTTAAAAAGTTTCCAGCCATCAAAAATCTGTGGGTTTTTAAATTTTTTCTCTTAAATTAATTATTTCCATTAATACCCGAACCATTGATTGGGACACCATTGATTGGGATAACAAAATTATCTACCCATGTTTTAATATTGTTATTGAAAGTAGAATGTTATTGGAGATGCCTCTCTGGGATTATGTGCACTGACTGCAAGAGCCTTTGCAGATAACCAGAATTTTACATTGTTCTTTGGTGACTCCGTTTCCTTGGGCAGTGCCCTATGGCGAGTTCCTGGTGGGCTGAGAGGTGCCCTATCCTTTGTACAGTGGAGATGATTGTCAAAGGGAAAGGGAAACCAGCATCGCTCTTATTCTTAGGAATGTTATTGGGCAGAATGGCTTCAGAAAGATTGCGTGGGGGAAGTTGAGAAACTGCAGATTGATTCTATTACACTTCTCTGTGCTCAAGGATACATGTACTCTATTTTGAAAAATGCTAGTGCTTCTCTGTATTTCCTAAAGTTTAGAGTTTGCCAGAGATATTTTTCAGGGAAAAAAAAAAAGTCATGGTAACACAAATTTGAGAAAAGCTGCATACTTATATTCCATCCTTAGAGCATCCTGGTTCCCATTCATTGATTAAATGTTCTCAAATCCAAACACATGCATGTATGCATATATACATACATACATACAAGTCTGTTTAACTCAAGATTTATCTAACTGACTTACCTTTTTTGTTCATTTGGTTAATGACTATGGAGTCTCCGGTACTTACTGTCGTGTGAATGGAAATGTGCAGGAGGGGATATTGGCCTATCTGCCTCGTAGAACTTGGTGCAATGATGGAAATATGGTATGTCTGTAATATCCTGTATGGTAGCCATTAGCCATAGTGGTTGTTGGGCACATAATGTGGCGAGTGAAACTGAGGAAGTGCATTTTAAATTTTATGTAATTTAAATGTGAATGCAAATCGCCACATGTGGCTAGTGGCTACCATACTGGGTAGAAGAGTTGCTGCAAGAGCTCAGAGGCAGGTGGCCGTGAAGGGTGAGTGTACAGATGTGTCTAAGCCAGCTGTGTGGAGAAGCGGACGAGTGTGGGACCGTGGTGCTCCTGGGCAGAACTGCAGGAGCAGAGCTGAGCAGGAGCCAAGTGCTGGAGGGGTCCCAGGGCCTCCAGGAAACGGTTGAACTGAGACTGGTTGACAGATGATTTAAGGGCTTAGGCTTCTCAGCAGGATTATGGCAGTCTAGTTTAATATTCACTAAGTTATCAAATTAACTGATTCTGTAATGTCCAAGGTGCTACCCTAAGCTGGATAGCAAACACCACGGGTGTACACCAGTTGGCCAGCAGTGTGGGCATTCAGAAGTCAACGAATACAGCACAATTGCATTTAGCAGACTTCAGATGTACTCACTTTTGTTATACCTGAATATAATTAAGGTTCTGGGCTAGTTCAACATTTATAACATTTCAGATTGGATCTCTGCCCATACTGCCACTACTACTAAAAATAATGACAACGACAATGAAAGCCAGTTTGTACTGAGCAGTTTGCATTGTGCTGAGAATTTTATGTAGATATTTATCTCTCAATTTTCACATCATTCCTATAGTAGGTACAATTATTTCCACATTTGAGAGAAGAAAATACTGTAATGTAGGAGATGATTTAATTAAAAATCACTCAGCTGCTGAGTGAAGGAGCCAGACTTGAACCCTGTCTGACTGCAGAGCTTGCCGCTGAAGTTGATGTCCTAATTTTCAGTAAAAATATTCTCAAAGCAAATTATCACTATAAATAAGATGCGCCCCCGCCCCCACTATGGAGAAAATGAAAGTTTGAACCACTCACATGCTGCTAGACATATTTACATAATAAATGGATTGGTAGGAGGCAAAGTGGCCTAATTTTCAATTAGAATAATTCAGTGTAGGAAATCTGAGTGCTTAAAAGCGATAAAATGATGCTCCTTAAATACTTTATAATTTGAATTGTTTATATTTTAATGAAACTTTCCTGTAGTTATGCCAGTTTAATGTGTTTTATTTTATTCATGAAAACATGTAAGTACATACTCCTCCTATTAAGGTTTGTAAATACATAATTTCAATTACAACAAGAAGAGGAATATTCTTTATTTGAAGACATGTTTACATGGTTATAATTAAATATAATTTAGGGGTTTTTCTCTGCTAGGAAAGACTGGGCTACTATTTTGAGTCATTAATTTTTTCACAATTTTTATCCTACATTTTCAGAGTATTTTTTTTTTATGGTATAATCTCATAGTTTCACCAGAGCAAACTCATGAGTCCATGGATGTTATCAAGCTCCCCTTTTAAATAAAGTTTTAAAATTAAAAACAATGGAAGAAACTAATGAGATGAAATAGATGACCAGAGCATATTGAATTAATACCCTTTAAAACATTCTTGAGTGGGAAACAAATGGATCTGACTTGTTTTTGTAACCCATAGGTCCTGCTCTCATCTTTCAAATATCAGAGGAAATTAGAATGATTAAGCAGTTCACAATAAGGCCGAGGTTTTTGCCCTCCCCAGGTTTTCATTGAGAAAGTCAGCATGGGATGTAGAATATTTTAATGTCTAATATTCCCCGTATTGCTCTTGGTTCAGGAAGATTTAGCTACACAGACAACTACACAGTTCATGTTTAATGTGACATACATTTATTAAACCCTTGAATGTGCTAAGGAGTGAAGAATCTAATGCAAATGAATGATGTGTTCCTTCTTTCTTTCAACAAATATTATTTGAGTTCTTGTTATGCACCAGGCATAGATAGTTCTAAGGTGTTAAGAATACAACAACAATAAGTAAAACAGAAAAGAAACCCAACTCTGCCCTCATGGAGCTTAGAGTTTATCAATGGGTTTATTTAAATAGATAATTCCAAAACAATATGGAAATTTGGTGATAAGAAAAAATATGTGTGTGTGTATATACATATGTACATATGTATGTATATGTGATATTAATTTATATATTCAAACTAAACAATTATGGAACTACTAGAGGCTCGGTGCACAAAACTTTGTGCACTGGTGGGTGGGGGGGTCCCTCATCCCAGCCTGTGCCCTCTCGTAGTCTAGGACCCCTCGGGGGATGTTCGCCGGCTGGCTTAGGCCCACTCCCCGGGGAGCAAGCCTAAGCCAGCAGTTGGACATCCCTCTTGCAGTCCAGGACCCCTCGCTCCTTACTGCCTGCCTGCCTGCTGTGGAGGCGGGAGAGGCACCCACCACCACCACTGCGCTCGCCAGCCATGAGCCCTGCTCAGGGCTTCTGGCTGGGTGGTGCTCCCGCTGTGGGAGAGCACTGACCACCAGGGGACAGCTCCTGCATTGAGTGTCTGCCCCCTGGTGGTTAGTGTGCGTCATAGTGACCAGTCATTCCACAGTTTGGTCAATTTGCATATTAGGGTTTTATTATATGGATAACTGATACCACCACCAGAACTGTCAGGCCATCGGTAGATTCTTATACTGAGTCAAGTGGAACTGAGAGTGAGATGAGAGGGAAAGGCCCAAATGGGCTCTGTCTGGTAGCCATGAGCTCAAATAAAGAGGCAGAGATATGGTGTCAAAGTTCCTCTTTTAGTAAAGGTCAGCTAAAGGGTCAAGAAAACTTGGGGCTCTTTTGTGTCCCATGGTGTTCAACATTTTACCACAACATGGTTGTCTCTTCCTCTAATTTTATATGTTAAGAATCTTCTAGATTCTGGAATTCCTGGGGGAAATTCTGCATCTTCCAGCAATTACATTGTAATATTGTTGTTTTTCTCAGCAAGGGCAACATCATCTTTTCGGGGGAGTTTTTAACAAGCTGGAGGTCTTTTATGCCTCAGAATTATTGGTTGCTATTGTCTTTAGTGACTGAAATAAAGTATGAAGGCAATTAAATAATTTAGCCCAAATTAGAAATAATAAAACTCAGTATATAATTTTTTAAGTAGCCTTAGAACTTTGTCATTTTTTTAATGTTTTTATTGGCTCTACTAGCACATAGTTATAACTTTGAAATAACCTTATGTTTGGGGAATTATGACTTTCTTGCTTGCTAAAGAAATATTCAGGTGTGTACTAGTTATTTGCCCAAAACACCATCTTTAAAAAACAAATAAAAACAAATAAAGGAGGGGAGTAAAAGGGGAATGGGGGACATCTGTAATACTGTCAGCAATATATATGTTAAAAAATAAATTGTAATAAAACAAATACCTTTACAGACTAAAAAATAAACAAGGACTATTTTTATTATACATTTTAAATTTTAAAACACTGAGATTTTAGCAGACATGTATTTTCATAAGTGATGAGAACCAATGATTAGTACTGTTTCTTAAATAAATACATCCACATTCTCTCTGATGCAGTAATTCCATAAAATAATTATTGCTATTTTCCATTTAAATGCAACTCAAGAAATTCATTTACTAGCCTAAGGTTGCATGTGTATGTAGCAAATGGCCAAGTCAGGTGATTCTAGGGGTGTAATTCCCAGCCTTTGTTTTTTAACCATTTATGAGATTTTTGTGCAGATTTGTGGGATTTTAACCCCCTGTTATCTCATGACCATCCCCACCCCTCCAATGAAACTATACAGATACCAGTGACTTCCATCTTGACTATTTCAGTGGCTTATTTTGTTACTTTCATTTGCTCTTTTTTCATCTTAGATAGATAGCTGTTGCCACTACTCTTTCTTGCACATTCTCTTTGCCTTTATTCCTATGCTGACTCCTCTTACCACTCTTTTTTAACCACTTTTTTTTTAATTTTATTGTTTAAGGTATTACAAACAGTAGTACATATGTCTCTCTCTTTTTTTTTTCCCCCACTGACCACCCCCCCGGCCTCCCCTAACCCCCAGCACTTGTCCTCGTCCCCCTGCCCCCAGTGTCTTGAGTCTGCTGGTTGTGCTTATATGCATGCATACAAGTCCTTAGGTTGATCTCTTACCGCCCCCGCCCCCCTCCAATTTTCCCCTACCTTCCTGCTGTAGTTTGACAGTCTGTTCTATGCTTCTTTGCCTCTGTCTATTTTTGTTCAACAGTTTGTAATGTTCTTTATTATCCATAAATGAGTAATATCATGTGTTTTTTTTACCACTCTTTAATATTAACACGTGTGGGGTCCTCTCCTTAACCTTATTAAATTAATTGATCTCAACCTCATGGCTTCAAATATCTAGTCATGACTTTTCTTTTGAACTTCAGATGCATATTCTCACGCACTTAGTGAATTACTCCCCTCCATCGCTTGCAGAAACTTAAAACATATTCCAAAACATACATTCCCATTACCCACATCCTCACACAACTGCATTCTGTATTTGATACAAATATGTCTCTAGAAACTCAAGTATTTCACTTGGCTTTGAATTCCCAAAACTTAGCAGAGTGGCCTGCACACAATAGATCCTCAATAAATATCTGATAATTGAATGACTTAATGATAGAATTTTAAAATATGTGATTGATATTCGTTCTTAAGAAATGCAATAATGTAATCGCAAGTGGAGTGCAGAATATTTGGTTTTAAATAAATATTCGTTCTTAAGAAATGCAATAATGTAATCGCAAGTGGAGTGCAGAATATTTGGTTTTAAATAAAAACCTCCTCTTATTAAATTGTGCCTAACCTCAAATACCCCCTACATTTTATTTTTAGTTGTCTTTGACATACCTCAGACTTCTTACAAGTGTAGTGCTAGATGATTTTGTTATTTGACTCATGTTTCCAAGGGATACCAGAATGAAGGCAGGCTCTGGGATATAGCTAGGAATTTGTGTCTGGGGTTTTCAGCTATAAATCAAAGTGAGATACGATTCTCAGTGGGTGGCAGTACTGGTGTCAGGTGCGCAGCTCGTGATTTGAGTCAAGTAAGCAAGGCTGCCTACAAGCTTTAATGGATTTGAGGTCCGGCAGTTCTTCCATTAAAGATTAAAGTAACTGACAGAGACAAATTGTTAACCAAACTTTCTTTTCATTCCCCTTTGAATTATTAAGCTAAACACACCTCCAGTCCAGATAGCTGATGCTCGAAGGCTCTCTTAAATCACGACCAAGTCTTAAATCAGTCCAGGTAGCCTAGACTAGCCTCTTTCATTTCAGTGACATTAGTAAATCCTGTATCCCTGGAGCTAGATTCTTTTTTCTCCACTATAACACATATTATCAGGGCTAATGTTTTGGAAATAATTTAACAATTCTTGTAACCAGTTTACTTTGGGAAGGAGAAAAGAATGAAAATCACTAAGTTATATCGAAGCACGCTGTCATTCCTTAAAGAGGACCTCTCGTTCTTTTCTGTGTTGTACTGTTATTTCTGGTGGTTGTCCATGCCGAATTTATCAATCAAACTTGCAGTCTTAAAAATGCAAAATTATTAACTCTGAGTGTTGTTGCTCAATGGATAATTATCTCTTGGCACCCATTTCCAATCCCGCAGGGTTTTGATAATAATAGCCCCTGTGGTTTTCCCAAATTTGAGTAGCTTCTGACATAGACAAAATGTACTCAGTGAACTTGTGATGAATAAATAAATGGCAAGCTCTAATTTTCCAGTGTCTGTGTTAAATTTGATAAACAAGCAGAGGAAGACTGTGTGTCTCCTTTTCAGTAAGCTACACATGTTCCCCCCATCACCCAATTATTTGGAAGTCTGGGGAAGAGGGTCAGAACTCACTGTGGCTTCTGTGCTAGCTCTCACTGTAGTGTGTACTCAAACTTACATTAGCATCTCATTTAATGCTTAAAACCACCCATCAAAATGGCTGCCAACATTCTCCTAACTTCGCACATTTAAGAGACAAATTTAGGTTACTAATTTGGGTTGATGGAGCTCAGATTTTCTGTCCATTACTATGCATTATGCTAAAAGGCTGTTCTACTTCCTGTTTCTTGGACACCTTCTTTTCACCTGGGACTAATCAAATTTGTAAAATCCTGCAAGTGTTGGTTTGCTTCTAGAGAGCTATGCAAATTCTTCACTATTTCATTATGACTTTTTTTAGCATCTTCCTTTAACTTTGATACCATCTCCTTATTATGGAAGCAGATTAAAGATGTCATTCCCCTTGAATAAGAACTTTACAGGAGAGGATCTCAGAGAAAGTGTCCTGACTGGGAAATGAATCATAAATTGAAGACAAACAGGAGATAAGAGATGGTCTTATAAAAGGAGCAAAATATGGGTAGGAAATGAATGAGAGGAAAGAACCAGATACAAGGCATAGTTGACCCTTGAACAACATGACTTTGAGCTGCATGGGTCCACTTATACATGAGTTGTTTGTTTGTTTGTTTGTTTTTTGTTTTTGCAATAAATACCTATAGTGCATTCTATCTGCATTTGGGAGTCTGAGGGCAGATTGTGCTCATTGACCTGTGCCATTTTATATAGGGGACTTGAGTACCTGCACATTTTGACATCCACTGGAGGTTCTAGAACAATCCCCATGGTTACTGAGAGACACCTTTTGGGGAAATCAAAACTTATATGCAGATGTTCAGCTGCTTTGGGTTCAGTGCCCCTAACCCCTGAGTCATTCAAGGGTCAACTGTAGTTCCAAGGGATTAGAACATAGAAATAAGATTTAGTTAAACCATGTAAATGTATAAGTCACATTATAAGAAGGATGTTTAGTGAGGTGGCATTCCAGTCTAAATAAAGTAGGAAGGAAATTAAGGTAGTTGGGCATACCAGAGGATGCTGCTATTTGGAATTTATGTAAGTTACAAACAGCTTTTGAATCACCCTTTACTCAGACTAAAAAGGGTACTAGAAATAAGAAATTATCATTAAGAGCTGACTTTCAAAGAAGTATTTTTAAAAGAAGCAAATAGTAGCAACTTTCCAACCTGAGAGAGTTAGAACTCAGTGTTTTGCTATTTTCCCCACCTTGATGTCACCAAAACAGTTTGTGGGTTTAAGAAAGTGCCAGAAGAGACCTGTGTATGTGGTAAAGCTGATTATTTTGATTCCTTTAGCTAAACTGAACATATGCAAGGGGACAATGATCTCCCTTTGTATTCCAGTAAGAATTTACAGATAGAAAATAATTAAGCAGGATTAGCTATATCAGAAACCAATGCAGTGAACTTATATAGTACATACTAATCCGATACTATTCAGTGGGTATTTATTAAATGAATCTTGACCTTGTGTTAAACTGGATAGGGCCTATTTCAGCCTGACAATTTTGTCACCTGCATACTCTATTGAATTCTTCAAAATGTATCCATGTATCCAGTTTTATTCCTGCTTTAGTTTCTCATTTAAATAATCAAATATAATTTTTGGAGAATGTCACATTCCATAAAATAAGCTTAGAAACTGTCAACCCTCAACTCCTCTATTCAACCACAACCTTACAAGGTTGAAAGCACAGAAATAGACAAAAAAGCAATTTTTTTCAAGGTCTTGGGAAGTGGCCAGATGAACGTGTCCAGTCCTAGCATTTGCTGACTTGCCGTTTTGCTGGGTGCAGTCTTAACTGCTTTATCCAATGCCTTTGTTCAAGATTAGATTCTTTTTCCTTCTGGCCTCGCTAAGGAATCCATTACCAGTTAGCTATTTCCTTTCCTATCGCTGATTCTAAGTGTGATAACTTTAGCAAATACAAAGTCATTTATTGTGGGGTATTTCATTAATTTAACTTGCTGCTTTAAGTAACTGCCACCATTCATTTCTGCAATATGCTGAATAGCTACAGTTTTGTCCTTAATTGATAAATAAGTTGGGAGGGGTGAGAAATTGAATTTCTATAAAGACCACTTCAGTGTTAATCTCAGAAATTTCCCAGCTGCAGTTTGATGTAGAGGCTGCATTAGTTATTGTGGTTTCCAAGAAAAAGTGAAGGGGCCATTGGCAAGGCCTCCCTTAATGGCTAAGGTGTCACTAGAAGCGAACAGTACCCCTTCCTGTTAATGCCACCATCCCCAGAACTGTCATGCATTTCAAATGGTTAAATAGGAAGAGGAATCTATATTTCAAGCTTCTTATTAATAGAAAAGATGAATAATACAGAGAACTATTCTGTTTTTTTATTTTACTTCAAAAACATTATATGTGCTTGGCTGGCACTTCCTAGGGTGAGGGAATGCTATTAAGATATGAAGTTTTGCCTGGCTGATGTGACTCAGTGGTCGAGCATGGACCCATGAACCAGGAAGTCACGGTTCGATTCCAGGTCCAGGCATATGCCCAGGTTGCAGGCTCGATCCCCAGTAGGGGGCTGTGCAGGAGGCAGCCAATCAATGATTCTCATCATTGATATTTCTCTCCCTCTTCCTGAAATCAATAAAGATATATATAAAGAAAAAAAAGATATGCAGTTTTTATGCCCATATTCTCTTTCATACATGAGTTTTGTTGGTATACTAAAAACACAAACATGAACTCTGATCGGTAGAGAAATATGATGAAAGGTACTTTATATGAGCAGAAGTCATACACCCGTTTGGGGAGAGGTCCGTTGGAAGGTTAGAGCAGTGACAGTAAAGGGGAGCATGCTGTACAATCCACTCAAATAACTTCGCTAAAAAGGACATGTGATCAAACATGTGATTGCAATTGTCGCTGCTGTTTTAATGAGGATAAAATCTTTCAGAGAGACCAGTGAGAGCAGAGACATAATTAAAATAGTTGTATCCTATATAATAAAGAGCTAATATGTTAATTAGACCGAACAGCAGAGGAACGGTCCGGACGACCTTCTGGACGAAAGCTGGGACTGCGAGGGCCGAACCCCTTGCACTAATTTCATGCATCAGGCCTCTATTTTTATATATAAAGATGTCACCTTGATAGAATGTCCTCTTCTGACAGTTTCCAAGAGGCCATCCAGTGAGGTCTCACCAACAGTGCAAAGCAGCATCAGTGGAACATAATTTAATTGAGGACAGTGCAAGTTCTACACTGTTAGCCATTTACAGGATAAATATGTGCAACCAAAGGAAAAGGGCTGCAACTGAATCTTGCTTTGAATCCAAACCTTTTATGGATCATGAGTATTTTTTAAATATAGTTTCCAAAAAGTGAGATAGCAAGTAGAGATCAGTTCATTGGGAAATCCTTCTGGGTGAAGATGATACAGAAATTCCACCCATCGCATGCCTGTACCTATGTGCTGGCAAACTGAACCGAACAGATATGAGGGAGAATATAATGGAGATCGTGTGTTTGGTTTATTTCCAAGTGCATAAACATGGTGTTTTTTTTTTTAATATCTCCTATATGAAAACAATACTACTGAACTAATGTTATCAGGGCAGGTGCATGATATTTCATATGTTATTGATGAATTTATATTTTAACTGATGAGTTTCTACTTATTCATAAAACTCATCCACCCATCTCCCAATGTACATGGACACACAGACACACACACACAGTCCTCTTTGGGATGGGTGACATGTCTTTCCATGGCATCTGGCTGAAATTAAGATACAGGCTGTGGCCATGGAGCTCGTTGGCTGGTGAAGGGATTGACCCTGTAACATTAGCATGAATAACAACAGATACCAGCCACCTAAATCGAAACCCAGAGTCCCACTCTGATGTCGGGGAGTCTCACCATCCCTCAATGAAAAGGCCTCGTATTGCATTATTGCACATAATATGATGATGCTGATTTCTGGTTTTGTCATGGAAGAGACTTATATACAGAGATGTGACCAACAACTTTTATACAAAATATACTGTTACATTAAAGCATTAAAATAATCCTAAGTTATCTATAAATAGAAAGCACCAGTTTCTCATATTTTTTTCAATTACTTTTTAGGTCCTGTGGATGTGACTATATTAGCTAAATGTAATCCTTGCTTATCAAATCCATGCAAAAATGATGGCACCTGTAACAATGATCCAGTTGACTTTTATCGCTGTACCTGTCCATATGGTTTCAAGGTGAGTCGAAGCTGTCATAGGAGCTGTGATCTGAAAGCAGAGCTCTCATTGGTGGGCCTGCCTTATTTTAGTGTGCTGATAGCTACCTTATTTTATTGCGCTAACAACTACTTTATTTACACCCAACTCTGCTTGGCCATTCCTTCTCCAGGGGCAGGACTGCGATGTCCCAATTCATGCATGTATCAGTAACCCGTGTAAACATGGAGGAACTTGCCACTTAAAAGAA
This sequence comes from Eptesicus fuscus, assembly GCF_027574615.1. NCBI lineage: Eukaryota > Metazoa > Chordata > Mammalia > Chiroptera > Vespertilionidae > Eptesicus > Eptesicus fuscus. Next base: position 106,687,965 of record NC_072474.1, on the reverse strand, counting down.
GGTGACAAGGATGGATTCTGGTAGGTCATTCATTTGTCTGTGGTCTGTGTCTGAAGTATTGGAGCAAGAATAGCTAAGCAAACACACATTCTCCTTTTCAAACCTGGGAACTTTATTTTAAAATGAATTCCAGGAATCAATTCACAAGAACAACATGTGTGAATCCCTCTCTAAGATATTGCAACATAAAAACAAATATAGATGTTTCAGTATTTTCAGCTCAGGCAGCTACAAAATCCAGAAATTTTAAAACATGTACATGCACACATTATGATTAATCAAGTTAGATTAGATCAAAACAATGGAGTGGCTGTGTTTTATGCTAATTAAGAGCCAACTAGTCTCCTACTGAAAGTTATATATTCATTTGTTGCTGTGTATATTGCTTTAAAGACAGTGTGTAATGAAAAGATGTAGGTCCCACTGAAACAGAAAATTAATGATTCATTTCCAACCCCCAATATAAAGAGACAACCATGCTGTGAACATTTTTAATCTGGAATTATTTAATCATACAGTACAATTACCTCAGATGTACTTCATGAATTATGAAATAGAGTTCTTATGATGACACTAATAATTTCACGTAAGAATGCTAATGTACCACTAAAGCTTGTTAGGAATATCACTTTCATAATAAATAGGCTTCATTTCTGCATTCTGTTATGAAACTGTCTCTTTTTCATCGAGGCTTTTCAAAGATTATTCTGATACCCACTAAGATGAAATGTACAGTGTTTTACGCCAGTGGAAAAAAATGTATTTATTGAGACATAAAGAGAACATTCACATTTTATAATTGCAAGGAAGATAAAATTTGATTTTCAAATTACCTTTTTGTTCTGTTTTGAGACATCAAGAACATTACACATAGGGTAGTAGGTGTTTTCATTTTTAGAAAAATATCAGAACCAGTTCCTTGTCACTTGTGAGCAAAGAAGCATGGATTATTTTATTAGAGCACAACTTGAGATTAAAATAGAGTAAACTTTGCTTGTGTTTTAGATCTGCAAATATATTGTATTTATTGACTTACAGGGCCATTTCCAGCCAGCATTAATTTTTTTAAAGTTGTTTCTGATTTGCAAGATATTACCTTAAATGAATGCTTACAACATGTCATTTAAAAATCAAAATTTCATAGTTAAAAGTTCTGTAATTGATAAGTGTATTTAGTATTTTTCAATATGTAGACCACATGTATTTTTTTAAATACAGAGTTGTTATTATTATTTTTACTTTTCCCCACTTTGGTGTTCAGGTGTATTTGTGCTGATGGATTTGAAGGAGAACACTGTGAAGTCAATATTGATGACTGTGAAGATAATGACTGTGAAAATAATTCTACTTGTGTTGATGGGATTAATAACTACACATGCCTTTGCCCACCTGAGTACACAGGTAGGAAATGCTCAGCCATCGGTCCATGTATCTGAATGCATCATGGGCATTTTGCTGCATGTATTTAGTAAACCATTGCATTATTCAATAACTGGTAGGTGTTTGGGAAATTAGAGGTAATGTAAATAACAGCCAGAGTTAATAATGGTTTCAGCCAACCTAATGAAAGACCCTCCAAGCTCAGTTATCTATCATGTTATTGCTATCCCGCAAAACCAGGAGTTATACTGAACCCATTAGTCTCACTATTGAATGGTATCACACACAAAGCATTTTTCCTGTGCTAACCAACACATGTATAAAGGGGCATTTTTTAATATAGTCAAAACATAATTAAGCATTTTAGATTGTATCTTCACTATGAGTGCTTTCCTCTAATAACACATGTTCTTAAAAAAATACAAATAGAAAAATATTGAGCACTTTGAATAATCTTAGGAGATTGTCACCTTCTTTCTGGCATTTTATTTCTTGAGAGGATAAATCTCATAAAGCTGTTCAACCTACTTAACTTCTTCCCTGGATAAGGCAATTGGCTGTAAAGTCAACATCAAGTTTATAACTTGGCTATTATGTCAGAATATCTATTTTGATTTAATTTTGTGGCTATGAAGAAGAAACATCACAATTGCAATCTTGTTTTCTTAATGAACCACTTAGAGAATGTTATGCATTTTATTTGTAAGAAAAAGTGGAGCAGTAAATTCTGTCACTCTATTTGAAGTTACCGTTTTCATTTTGCTGGGTACATTTCACTAGTTACATTTATTTCCACATGATGTAATACATAGTTAATATCAGAGGGTGAAATAACTATGTAGATGCCTAAGGTCAACATCTCCAAACATGAAAGATGAAGTCACATCGTACGATTAACTGTCCCGGGGATTTATTAGGAAAGCATGGACATTTAAGCTTTTATGGCATGCCCAAACTTTGCATTTCACTAAGTACCTTTCTTGATGGGAAAATGCAAGATAGAATAATGGGGTGTTGTTTTGACAACCCAGATCTGTTTGAGTGCCTCTGAAGCTGCCTTCTCATGGTTGGATTTTTTTTTTTTATACCAGTGAAGCACCCCATGCCATATAAAGTAATATACTTAGTTACAGTAGAAATTGGAACATGTTATAGCCACCCATTTCTCTATTACATATATGCAGCACTTGGGCTCCTTAGAGGGCAGAATTTGAGTGTTCTTTGATATTTTGAATTAGTGAAGGATAGCAAGTGTATTCAGCATGCACTGAAGCTCTGGGGGCTCCCCTGAGAATTGGGTTGTATTGCATAGGCTCATTTAGACCTGTATATGAAACCCGCTGTCTGCACTAAAATCTGTTACCTACATAGAATCGTTTTCTTTTTCTGCCATTGTTCTATCATCATTACAGAAAGAGCTTAATTCACTTAATCTTTGAGGCCTTTTTCAACCAGTATACTCTGGCTGGGAGAAATTGGACCAAAGCACTTCAAACGCACCTTGGCCAGCTAATGAGATCCAGAGCCCAGCAACCAGGAATTGGTCAATATCCTCCTTGTGTAGACAACCCAGGCCTGAGAGCACTGCAGTGTTTGGGTTCTCACGTGCCTTTTTTTTTTTTTTTTTCTCCCATGATCAATTACAGAAGGTGGCAGATTCTTCTGAGTTGCTTTGGAGGAGTTCCCCTGCTTTGGCTTGAGATCTGCTGTACCTTCTTCTTTATCCATTTCTTTTGAGTCTGTTTTATCTTCTCAACCTACACATTCCAACCTCCCTTCCTACACCTGATCCTCTTGCCCACATGTTATCTCCACCCGAAGTGACTCGGTTCAGTGCGGCTTCCTCTGAAAAGTATTATGAAGCCTCATCTCTCCGTGCCAGATCTCTTTCTCTGAAACATAAAAAAAAAAAAAAACCCAAAACTTAGAAAAACCACTGTTTAGCCAAAATGTGACATCTATTAAAGCTATCACGTGGGAACCTGCCAAGACTATCTGTCAAGAGCCATTTGGTTCTCCTGAGACTCGTTGGGTCTTTTGAAGCATAGCTATTACAGATATCAGTTTGCCTGAATTTTGGCAAAGTATAAACAAAAATACTGAGCGCAATAGAAACTTAATAGCATGAAGATATTACCACTCTGACTTTTGGGCTGAATCTTGTGGGCAGTAAAGAGTTTGACGATTAGAGCAAATATCTAAATGAGGCCCTAAAAGTTTGGCATTAGAGCAAATATCTAAATGAGGCCCTTTTGTAACTCATCTATTCACTATAGCATTTTTGTCCATATGTGAGATGAGCTCATTTGCAAAATATCAAACAACCATCTGCAGATTTTGAAGTTAGTGGCACATAGTGGCCTTTAATTATAGGAAAATATAAATTGGGCTCCGGAGTTTTATATCCTGCTTCATCCAAGTCTGTAGTTAGGGAGGAATTTTCGTATAATGCGGCTGTATTGTTTTAGATGTAAGTTTGGAGTCTGATTAATGAGCATGAGATTTGGGAACAGAAACCCTGCTATGCTCAGGGAATATAATAATGTTGTCATTGTTTAAAAATCATTCAAGTCACAAGTTGCTTTCTGTTTGAAGATTTTTCACTCGATGCCCCAAAGGCATAGATGGGAACGTGAACTCTTTAGTTGGAACAAATAAAACTTCATGGAAAAAGCTCATAAATTATTATGGGGGAAGGCTTTACATTTGGCATCCGTGGCAAGAGTCAGACTGGACATACTATTGCTAATGGAGAAAATCCAGAGATCTGAAAGCAATTTGATGGAGAAATCTCGAAGTGATGGGCAGGCTATAAAACACGACTACAAATATCAAAAATAAAATGAACCACCATTAGGAAGTTTATTAAATTTATTTAAGCCCGTGTGACCAGCACATTATAGTAAATAGTTATTGATTTACTGTAAGTTTTACTAAAAAGCTATCTGTTTTTTCTGCTGCAGGGATTAACAACATAAATTTTAAGGGTCAATATTGATTTTCTATGATCTAAAACTTGTTATACCCCCTCCTCCCAGTTATCAAAACTGTTGTTTTCTACTTAATGCAATCCATTATCTGTTCCAGTTGTATAATAGATGATTGTTGATGGCTAATTCTTCAGACAGGTTAATTTTTGAAAAGTTTAATTCCATATGATTCTAAATTAAAACCACTACACTAAGGATTGCGCATAGTTAATTTTTGAAGAGTTTAATTCAGTATTGTTTTAAATTAAAATCACTACACCAAGGATGGAGCAAGTCAGACTCAGAAATTGCTAGGAAATAATTTTCAAATTCACTCTAGGGTTTTAATTTTAGCTTGAGAAATTGGTTTTTATTTTTAATTTTTTAAAATCATTATTGTATCCTTTCTAAAACCAAGGCATTTCTTGAATGTGCATTTTCAAGCAATCACATAAGCTCAAAACTTATAAAAATGAACATTATAAACATGGCACCCCTGCCATGTTGAGAACTTGGCGCCCTATCTGAAACTCTGGTATGAACTTAGGTGTTGAGTTGGAAAATGTGTTTTTGCATGTTTCCCGAGATTCAGGCCCTGGATCTGCTCTGTCAAGACTATGTTTCTTAATCAACCCTACTCTCATGGAACCACGTGCAAAGATGATACAACGTTGATCACACTAACCCAGGATGTCACTTAATGGGATTACCCAAATTCAGTATACGAAAGTTTCCATACCAGTTGGGCATGTAAAGATGCGGAAAACATTCAGACCGTTTTAATCTTTCCATGTTGTACCCTTATCTCTTTGTTTTCCTAACCGCCCATGCCCACACACTAACCATGACGTGCACGTGTTAAAAAAGTAAGGCTGGTTAAGTGACCTGGTTGAGACGCAGATCCCTGGCTGCCTGTGATGGCGTTTGCCTATCGCCTCATGTCCCCCTGTTTGTGCGCTTGGCCGGCTGTAGGTAAGGAATCCAAGCCTCGCTTCCCTTCGCCCGCTCATTCTGGGCCCTTCCATTATAAATACACTAGCTTCCTGTGCTCTGCTGTTGTATCGCAATGTAAATAGTCTTTTGTCTCTTCTGTCTTTGTCGCTGCCAGCTGCTAATCTGAATGAGGTGGAAAAAGGTTAGTCGCCTTTTAAGTCTACTATGATTTTTATTTTTGTTTCCCTCTTTCTTTTAAAGCTATATGGATGTCATTATATGTACATGGGAAAAGGAATGTGGACGAAATCTGAAATTAATATGTTGAGTCAGTCATGCAGATCTTTGATGTATGGGTAGCTATGCCAAGCACTATAAAAAGGGCATCTGACATGCACTTACCCAATTTGTAGAAGGCTGTGAAAGAAACCTTCTGAGCGGGAAGAAGGTGGTGAAAAAGAAAGACTAATAATTGTTACTCTCTACTTGTCTGTTTGCTTTCACTCTTTAAAAGTTTTTACAAACATGAATTATTTTTATAATGAAAAATATAAATCATTTAGTATACCTAGGGTATAGATAGAAGTATTTTCAATACTGGAAATTTTTCAATAACCTTAAAGTAATAACTTTAGTAAGTTGAAACAATAGAAATATTGAAAGGTGTATACATTTATGTAAACATTTTATAAAATAAATATGACAAAGCCCAAGGGCTTGGTTTATAGAATGACATTGTTGAATTCATGTAACAGTACATCATGAGTACTAGGTAGTATTTTTTTAAACATATTTTTATTGATTACAGAGAGGAAGGGAGAGGGAGAGATAGAAACATCAATGATGATAGAGAATTATTGATTGGCTGCCACCTGCATGCCCCCTACTGGGGATCGAGCTTGAAACTCAGGTGTATTCCCTGCCCAGGAATCAAACCATGACTTCCTGGTTCAGAGGTCTATAATCAACCACTGAGCCACGCCAGCCAGGCAAGGCAGTATTTTTAAAACATAAAGAGAGCCATATCCAATCATTGACATCAATATGGTCTATGTGGCTCCCCAAATCCATCGAGGCCCAGGAAAGGAAGTCCTAGAAATGATCAGGGCAGAAGGCATGCCTGAGAAATCACCATGGAATCTTTGTGAAGCCTTATCTTAAAAGTTTTAGAATGATTACTGATAACATTAGTCTTTTACTCAATCTGTTGGCCAGAAGTCTTTAAGTGCCAAGTGCAGGCTTAGCAGCCTCTAGGGAGCCCAGTGTGTGCCTGTCTTGACCGTGCCAGTTGTCTGTGAAGCACTGGCAGGAAGATTATAGGGCTAATGCGGGTACGTTACACAGCAGCCCACCCTGTCTCCTCTTGCTAAGGAATTCATTTCTGTTGCGTCATTCAGGCGATTTACTGTGTGTGGTCACTTACCAAACACAATTAAGTTGACAAACATGAAAAAAAAAAAAAAGGTTTCATATTGTAAAATGTAAAAATATAGCCTGGTCAATTCTCTGTGGATTGATGCATTCAATACCATTCTTGGTCAAATATCATCTCTCCTTTTTCCAAGCACTAAATCATTTGGTGGTTTGGGGTGGGGGTGTCTAAGGTCTGAGTCTATCAGAAACATAATAGCAATTATTCTGTCACAGGAACATGCCCTTAAGTAGCTCTGTGTACTCTCAGGAGCAAGCTTGGCAGTGTGAGAGTATTTCCAATCACCACGTGGTTTCATGTGTTGACTAAATTTCATGCTTAGGTTTATAAAACATGTCTTTTATTTCCAAGAATCTGCTGATGACTGAATTTGCTTTTAAAAAAACAGTCAAACTGTACTCTATTTTTTTAACCCGAAACTTAACTAGAAATGAAATTTCAATTTCTTTATGACAATGAGGGTAATTTTCTTAAATAATAATAAAACGTTCTAGAATTAGCTGATATAGGGAAAATGTTTAAATCCCTGTAGGCATGAACAATAAGGGTTTGAGCAATAACTTGTATAAAACAATGAGAAAGCACTTACCCACGGATCCACAGATTGTAAAAAGGGGTCCATCCAATACCTCGCTGACCCCATGGCATGCCCTCTGACTTGGGGGACTTGCACTAGACCAGTCCCTGCTTATCTGCTGCCACGGTCCAGGCTCAGAATCGGTACCTCTCACAAAGGCTCCAACTGACCAATGATGCCCAACAAGCTTTTCTTCTGCTGTCTCTCCAGCTTGCCATACATAATGTCCCTGATGTGCGTTTGAAAACAGTAAAGGGAGCCACAAAATTCAGGTGCTGACAAGCAGTCTGTTTTATCTACACATGAGGGAAAAGAAGTATCCAATCAATGCCTGTATAATTAATTAATTAACTAATTAATTCATTCCCCTGGTGATGAGTCTACTTTCCATCACTTAGGGCAGCTGGGATACTGATGAATTTGTCCAGCTAATGGGAGAAGCTTAGGTTTCTCATCCTAATATTTAGGATGGGACTTCTCCCCATCTTTATTTCCTTTTCTTTTTCTTTTTTTTTTCTGTGAAACAGGGATAATGACATCTATCCCACCTCAGAATAACATGGAAGGATATATGGGAAAACACTTTAAAATGTTACATGTCTATATGCAAGAGATATCAGTGCTGCCTTGTATGACTGATGTAAAGTTTTGCATCATTTAATTCCAACCATCATCACTACATTGACATAGATGAGTTGATGCCATTCCTGATGGCATACGAATTCTTATGGTTATTTTGATAGAGCAAATCCCACCTAGTGGAAATTACGTGTGTGAAGGAAATTTTTCCCCCCATATTTTTCAGTACTGCCTTTTGAAAAAGTGTTATTTTGTTATTTTTTATGCTCACTATAGTGGAAAGGCTTTATTTGGTGTTAAGCCTTTGGTTCTCTTCACGCCCTTACTCTACTTTGAAGTGGAAGGAAATAGTAAATGCTGAAGAACTCTTGGGTTTGGTTGCATTTTTTAGGTTTTGTGTATATTTTTGGATTTTCATGATCTTTTGAAAATAGTAACCCCTTCTGTCATTAATTCTGCCTCAAGATGTGTAAGGTCTTTATAGCAAACTTAATATAGTTGCAGACGTACCTGCAGTCTGTTTTAACTAGAGAGAATACATTGGCAGCCTAATGATATTGTGTGGTTTGCATTCATCTTTCAACCTTGCAAAGCCTTCTTACAAACCTTTGAACCTCAGAAAACATTTTAATGATCCTGTTTGCTCTTAAGTTAATAGGCTGGGACCCCTGAGCCCAGAACAACAGGCTAGCTTAACCAAGCCTTATTCAATCCAACTTGGATTTATTTATTTTGAAAAAGGATTTAAATATTTCTGCAGTTTCAGTAGCTGTTGGAATTAGCTCCATTATTTAGTTCCAATGAGGAAGTGCTGAAAAACACTTCCTTTTCTGTTTATTTATTGAGGAGGTAAGTTTTTCCATTTTAAAAACTCAAGAGATATTTATTGAGAAAATACCTTATGCAGGACACTGTGCTAAGCATCCAAAAATGCAAAAAACATTACCCTTATCCACCGGGCAAAATCTTTGGCTTTGGTCCTCACTGCAAGTTCAGACTAGGTCAGTTATTTTGCTAAAGTCATCATTCCTCATATCCCAGGAAAGTTAACAGCATCATATAGTTACTTCACCAGTTCATGAGCAAAGAGAGACCCCTTTCTGACTATGAAAATGAATCAAATTCTCTGGCAAACAGGCGTTATGGAGCAATCCATTTTACATCATTGAGAACAAAAGTGAGAACATAGAAGGATTGTCCTTGTTGGAAACATTTTTATATCCACTTTTATAGCATGTTTTCTGGAGCCTTCCTATTTTGAATTATGGTTAACTCTATCTCACAAGGTTACTCTGTGGCCATGCCCTGCTTGTGCACGTGTCCCATTTTGCACACTTTTGCCACTAGGAGGACATTCAGGAGCAGCTCCCATATCTTCAGGAATTCACGGTCCCTCAGGATCAGTTCTCAGTATTTCTCTACTAACAATGGGACTGCATTAAGTTCAGGGAAATGCATGTGATCTGGATTTTTTATTGATCCTATTAAGAAGGTCAGTTAACTATTTCTGATTAAGAGGACAAATTTCAGGACAGTTAACACAAATAAGAAACCCTCAGATGTTGAAAAAGAATCTTCAGAAAGTGTTGGCTCTTTTTTAAAAAAATAAGAAATAGAATCACACCATTTATAAATAATCCTTTACTGACTAATGGAAATGAAGCCAATTGTTACTACCAGCACTGACAATATTGGAGACTGGGCATCTCTGCCCATAATAATGTGCTGTGGTGTTTGGGTGAAAACCTTGAGCAGAGCGTGCAACAAATAATTCTGGCCTGGCCCAGCAAAAGAGGAGGAAATGGAAATAATTTCTGTGCGAGTCCAATTTAGTTAACCTGTCCCAGGATGACTCCCAGAATCCCCTCATCTGTGTCCACCCTCTATGTCCATCCATCTCCCTGCTCCACTGCAAGGTCTGAGAGAGGACAGAGGATGTTTTTCTTTTCTTTAATCCTCACTCGAGGATATTTTCCCATTGATTTTCCAAGAGAATGGAAGAGAGAGGGAAAAACAGAGAGAAATATTGATGTGAGAGAAACACATTGATTGGTTGCCTCCTGCATGAACCCACGCCCCAATCAGGGCCTGGGCCTGGGAGGAGCCTGCAACCAAGGTACATGCCCTTGACTGGAATCTAACCTGGGACCCTTCGGTCTGCAGGCTGACGCTCTATCCACTGAGCCAAACCGGATAGGGTGAGAATGTTTTTCTTTACACAAATAAAGAGCAAATGGAAAGTCACAATGAGATATTACCTCACACTTTTCAGAATGGCTGTCATCAATAAATCAATAAACAAGTGCTGGTGAGGATGTGGAGAAAAGGAAATCCCCGTGCATGTTGGTGGGCATGCAGATTGGTGCAGCCACTATAGAAAGCAGTATGGAGTTACCTCAAAACATTAAAAATGGAACTGCTTTATGACCCAGCAATTCCACTCCTTGGATATCCAAAGAAACCCAAAACATGATTCGAAAGGATATATGCACCCCTATGTTCATTGCCGTGTTATTTACAATAGCCAAGATATGGAAGTAGCCCAAGTGCCCATCAGTAGATGAGTGGATAAAACAGCTATGGTACATTTACACAATGGAATACTACTCAGCCTTAAAAAAAAAAAAAAAGGACATCTTACCCTTTGTGACGTCATGGATGGCCCTGGGGACAATTATGCTAAGCAAAATAAGCCAGTCAGAGATAGACAAGTACCATGTGATTTCACTTATGTGGAATCTAATGAACAAAATTAAATGGGAAATGTATAATTTCTGATAGGAATTTTTAAAATTTGATAGTGAGAGTCATTCAGACCCATTTACCATAACCTTTCTCAAGCATGCACTTAAGTGCTTACACACACTTCAGGTTCATCCTCTCCATTTCCCCTTGGGATTGTCATGATTTAGCAGACGAGCGTGTAGGGATGTCTGAGTCCACATGCTACCCATCTCAGGCTGATGTCAGAACTCAAATCTGCTACCCGTTTTCCATATATTCTCTCTGTTTCCTTACATGGTCCCTCATGCCATTGGGGTCGCCTTTATTAACATTTAAAAACATATTTTCCCTCCAGATGCAATCCAATAAGTGTTATCTGTCACATTTCTCAGCAGCCATCAAGTATCTACTTTGTGACAGATAATTTGCTAGTTAATACAATGGGAATAAAGAGGCACAAACATATAACTATAAATAAAGGTCCTATCCTCAAGTAGTATACTGTTAAAAAATTAAATCTCACTTATTTGTCTAATAAATTGTTTATTTTGATAACTTCCCTTGCTGTACCAATGTAAGTAAAGTAAACTGGTACAATTTATTCAGGTTTTTCTTGAGCCAAGTAAGAGCTCAAATGCAAATAATTGAAGAATGATGCGTTTGACCCTCCAAAAATCTGTGTCCTGGGGATTCTGTCAGGAATTCAACCAGACTTCCTTCCTTGTTCCAAGTATATTTGAAAATGTCATAACCGATTAGTTATAACACTATAATTCTGGTCCAGTTATTCAGATTGCTGTCATAAATTCCCTTTCCATTATTGTCAATATCAATGATTCTTTTGTATAAAAAAACCCCACACACCTATTTTTGGATAATTTAAAAATAGGAACAAGGACAGGCTACACCGTCAGCCCCTGAACCCTCCCCACCCCGTTCATTACCCATGAGCCTCAGAATGGACTCCGACATTTTTTTCTGTTTTAGGGAAAAAGAAATTAATCTGGGTACATTAGCAGAAACTATCAACAGTGAAGTACAATATTTCAGAAATGCCATGGTACTCATATCTAAAATTATTTTTGTTGTAGACATGCCCAACCTGATTTTAAAGGTCTAACTTTTGAAAATATTCAGATGAGATACTTACTAATTCAAATCCATCCTTTCCTATTTCTCCATTAGTGTAAAGCAAATCAATACTTAACACAGAGTGATTTGAATTAGAAAATTCCAGAAATCCTAATCCGGGAACTGTATGACCAACTTCTCTGATAAGCAGGCTTTGTGGACTGAGTACGCCTAAGTAAGACATGTTGTTGCCCAGATCTCTTGGTAGATAGAAAGCAATGAATCATCCATCCCAGTAACTCTTCAAACATTGCCTCTGATTAGAACAATTTACAAAGAGAACAAATCTCTTTAGGGGTAATAATAAACTTGTGGACCGTATAGTATAGTTTTCAGTAATACATAAAAACAATAATAAGTCATTTAGGCAGTTGCTAAATGGAACTTCTACAGGGTACTGGAAAATTGGCATCTCATTTCTCTAAATATTACAGATTGGAACCTACAGGGTAAGGACTTTGTCATGCTCCCCTTTAATCTTTTGCTGGATAGAACTCAAGATGTTTTCCCCCAACACCATATTATAAAAATTATTAAACCAAAGCACCTTTTTTTAAAATTTTGTTCAAATAAAAAATTCTCACTCCAGAGTACATATAAATAGATGCTATTACAAGTGGTCAATTTCTTTTTACTCTGTTATTCATTTCAGGAAACATTTAACTGCCATGGACTAGATGGTATCTTCATTATTCATTGATTTGCCAAAGCATCACCATAGTTAAGAATTTGGAAGAGTGCCATGAGTTTAGCCAGTACTTTTTAGAAAAATATTGTTTAAGAAATTTGAGTGCCTGTGTGGGAAACAGAAATCATATTGGTAATAGCATTCAACTCAGATATCTTCCATTTGTGTTGAATCTTGATGTCTTTGACATAATTAAAGTTTATAAAACACTTTCAAGAGTATCATTTTTATAACTAAGGATAGTACAGATATTAGTAGTTATTTTGAAGTGCTGCTGTTATTCAAAGTTCAAGCCAGTCTCCAAATTTATGGTAAAGCTGATGGAACTAGGCATTGGACTCACTTTTCTCCCCCTCTCTAAGACACCAAAATGTGTGGTTCTCTTGCCTTTGTCAACTTTAATAGCATAAGGTCATTCGTCATTGGCACTTATTACTGTTTGGGTAGCCCATCCTGCAAACCCTAAAGCCGGTTAATGCCGGCTCCCCTTGGAGGGAGGGCTAAGGGTTTATTGGTCCCAGTCAACCAGTGCTTTGCAGAGAGGCTTCTAGCCCAAGCAGCAAACAAAGGCAATGCCAGACTACTCTGTTGTACTCTGTACGGACCTTGCCACTTTTGAAGTGCAGAGGTCATGGTCTTGGACCACCCCCTTTCCTTGTGCATCACTTATTACAGACAAATGAAGAAGCTTGAGACCTAGAAGAAAAATTGAGGCTCAGGAGAGAACAACAACATGGGATGAATTAAGAAAGGAAAGAGACATGGAAGGAAGGAAGGAAGGAAGGAAGGAAGGAAGGAAGGAAGGAAGGAAGGAAGGAAGGAAGGAAGGAAGAGAGGGAGGGAGGAAGGGAGGGAGGGAGGGAGGGAGAGAGGGAGGGAGGGAGGGAGGGAGGGAGGGAGGAAAAGGAAAGGAACGGAAAGGAAAGGAAAGGAAAGGAAAGGAACGGAAAGGAACGGAAAGGAACGGAAAGGAAAGGAAAGGAAAGGAAAGGAAAGGAAAGGAAAGGAAAGGAAAGGAAAGGAAAGGAAGGAAGGGTGGCATAAGTAAACTTTTACTCCCCAACATAAACCTTCATTAAATTAAAATTTACCACCTGTATTGGTTTGCTAGTGCTACTATGACAAGTACCAGAGACTGAATGGCTTAAACAACAGAAATGTTTGTCTCTCAGTTCTGGAGGTTGGGAGTCTGAGATCCAGGTGTCAACTGGGCTGGTCCTCTGGGTGTTGTGAGGGAGACTCTGCTGCAGGTTTCTCTGATTGGCCTGTAGCTGGGCACCTTCTCCCTGTGGCTTTTCATATCTTCTTCTCTCTCTGTCACATTTCCCTTTTTATAAGAACATCAGCCATATTGGAGTAGGGCCCACCCTGTTGAGTTCATGGTTGTGTTTTTTTCCATTTTAATTTGACTTCCTCTATAATGAGGTTATCTCCAAATAAGTTTACATTCTGAGGTGCTGGAGGACTCCAACATATATATGTATTTTTTTGGGAGAGGGGGACACATTCAACCCATAAGACCACATCACTATATTTAAAACTCTTGATCTTTGCACCACAAGACTTGATCTTCTTTCAGTGTTGTTTGTGTCGCTAAAAAGCACTTCCAAATATACACACCAGACACCTAGAAGTTCCAGACACCTCCTTCCGTCAACTGCCTCATCATCCGAATCCCTCATAAATGTTCACCTATTTGGCTTCTTAACCACCTCTCCAGGCCATTTGTATCTCCTCTACCACCAATGGAGTGCAAGCCAAGTCATCTCTCATGTCCATTCATATCTGTAATCCATCCTCTACCACAGCCAGAATGTTCTTTTCAAAGTGCAGATGTCAGCTGACCATCATCCATCTTCAAACCCTGCAGTGGTACCCCATCAATGTTCGTAGATTAAAGACATTCTGCCAAGTGGGCCCTGCCAAGTTCTGTGGCCACCTCAGGCACTACGCTCTCCGGGGCTCACTCTCTGTCTCTCAGAGCTCACATTCTCCATGCCACCTCCTGCACACAACCTCTGTCAGCCCTTGAGACTCCCACTTCACTCTCACATCCAATGCTCACTTCAGAAAAGCCTCCCTCACAGTCAGTCCCTCTTCTAGTGTACCTGGACATTTTTCTGCTCAGCATTTATTACCTGGCAATTTTAGAGTTACTTGTGAAATTATTAGATTAATATCTTTCTTCTGCTCCACTGCTCGTGCATAAGCTCTAGGAGAACAGGGATATCCTTTTTTTGTTGTAATTGTTGTTCACCATTAGACTCCAAGCATTTAACACAGGGCCTCACACATAATTGTCACTCCAAATATAGGATAATGTTAGAAATCTGGTTTGCTGTCAGAATCATTAGAAAAGCCATAGGCAGATCACTCCATGGGAGAAGTTTGTAGAACAGGTATAACACTATTTTGGTAAGTTTGGTAATAAGATGTAAACAAAAAGATAACTGAAGATACCAGAAGTACACATGAAGATCAAAGGAAGGGCCCCTTGTGTTTAAAAAGGAAGGTACATTAGCATCAGTTCGGTTCATGGATCTAAAATGAAACAGAAGGCAAAGCCGACTCCAGGTTCTATTTCCCGGAAGAACCATCAAAGTGCACAGAGATTTCTGCCTCGTTGCAATAAGATTCACAGTGTTGGTACCTTAGGGGGCTCTGGGCATCGCTGACACTTTGTTTTTGCCACTGAATGCAATAACATTGTTTTGTGCAGTTCAGCGTGATGCTCCCTCTGCTAACTTGCTATCTACGTTATCCATCTCTTTATAAGCATTTTTAAAAGACTTTTTAGAGCCACAGTAGACCTTGTACACCTTCAATTTCAGAACCTCATTTTACCAATGAAGAATTGGGGCCCAGAACAATAAAACAGTTCACTTCTCTGCAACCAGTCCACTCTTTTATACTGAATACGTTGCAGAAGGCCATTCCAAGCAATAACTCAGCAACCCAAATGTCATCTCACCCGGTCAGAGTAGTTTCTCCCTATGATTTCTCCCTTTATGCTCGTTCACTCGTCACTCCAAACAGAACATTAACTCTGATGATTCAGCTTTTACTGCTCATATGACCATAACATTTCTCATCTGAGTCAGGGCATCTGTGTGAGTGCATGGGGGCACTATTGATAATTACCTTGGGTCAACAGGTGTAAACCAGGACTTGTCCTGAGCAAGCCAGGATGCATGGTCACATTACCAGTACATAAAATTCTTCATGAAATCCACGTGTACAGGTGTTCAGTAAATGATGAATTGTATCTCTTTCTCGAGTGGGCTTTGAGGAATCACGGCCTTTTAGGGAAGTGAGCATCACTCTTCCCCTGTTCCATCACAGCTCATATTAGTGTAACTATAGAACTCAGGCATTTTCAGTCCCCCTGCCTGCCATATTTACCTGACAGACACAATCAGATATTATTTTTTTATAAAGAAAGTCACCTCTATTTAAGACACATGATGCTTTTTTTTTTTTTTACAAGTTAGAGCCAATCATTCATTAACTCTCATATCCTGAAGAGGTAGGTAGCAAAAGGCTCTCTGGTTGACCACTCTCTATTTATTGAAAACACAGACAACTCTCTCTCTCCTCTCTCTCTCTCTCTCTCTCTCTCTCTCTCTCTCTCTCACACACACACACACACACACACACACACACAGCTTTTTAACTTTTCCTCAACAAAAGAGCTAAAACCTAGGAGCATGAGGAAGATGAATTTCCTTGTCTGATCAAAAGTGAGATCACAAATGCCAGGCAACCATGGTATTCCACAATATTGCTTTGTCATTGGGTACCTTTAAGGATCCAGGGCTGAGAGCAAATAAATAGGATTTCCTGAGTTGGTGTCAAATTATGCAGTCAAGGTCTGTTTGGACCCCTATCTTTTGAGGAGTTCATCGGCACCGAAATTTAATCTGTATTAACCATGTTGACCTTATCCACTCCAATTGGCTGACTTATCTTTCCTGATGTCGTGTTAAATATATAAAGACCTGCTTATAGAATTAACAGATTATAACATTAGCTATGTGTAGTGTATAAAGAACATTTCCACTTTTCCTTTTTGTTACCTCACACTTTATCATCTCAGAAAGGGGGCAGCCACTGATGATATTATCTCAGGCAGGCCCTGGGCCATTAAAAAAGCAAAGTCAGGTTCCTTTTTTTTTTTTCTTCTGATTTTCCACTAACTCACATCTTGCTTTGACCAAGCACATACTGGTGATGATGATGATGGTGATGATGATGATGGTGATGGTGATGATGATGATGATGATGATGATGATGATGGAGGAAGAGGGGAAGGGGAAGGAGAAGAAGATGAAGAAGATGATGATGCAGAAGGGGGAGGAGGAGGTGCAGGAGGAGGGGGAAGAGGAGAAAAGAAAAAGAAGGAGAAAAGAGGAAGAAGAAGAGCATAATTTCCTCTAAATACTCTGAGGTTTTGAGAAGTTTTTCATTAGTGGCTAAAAACATATGAGTATACAACTGTTAGTGCATTTTATTTCCATTATTCCTGGAAAACCAGTGGTATTTTCAAATGTCCAGTTTTTCTTTACTGATTGAGAAGTAGATATCAAGTCCTACATTTGTGTATGGGGCTTGCTACATTTCCCATCTTATATTGAGCTCCTAGGTCTCACCACTATGCAACACTATTTAAACTTTAAAGGCTGCCTTCCCTCGAATACAGCATAATCCAATGCAATTACAACAAATTAAATAGTCCAATGAAAATATTTATTTTAACATTTGTCCAGGGAAAAATCTAAAATAATGTTTAAAGAAGAGGGCATAAACTAGTTATTATTCATGAGACTATTCAATAAAATGAACCAGAAAAAAATGCCTAAAGGTTAAATTGAAATCCAAGTTGAATATAGGTTAGCAAGGTAGAGTTCTTTCCTTGAAGAGCATGAATCTTTCTTTCAATAACTATTATTTTAGTATGTCTCCAAACCATACTCTAAAAATATATCAAGCTATGCATGCCAAGCATACTGCTGTCAATGAACTTTCAAAGAAAGGGAATGAAATAAGCACCAATAATATGCAGTGCACCCCAAACAGAACAATCCTTAACCTTACCTTGTATGATTCTCATGAACATTTAGTGACGGCATATTTGCACAACCTTTTGAACTCTCTGACACATAGTAGTAAGCACTATATAATTGTTAAGTCAACAACCAGTTCATATGATATGTGCCATTAGATAGGCAGAAGCAGACATCACATATAAAAATTGTACATAAGTAACAAATGGTTAATATCTAGGGAATTTTCATAAAGAAGGGGACCCAGAGTGGATGTAAAAATTGAAAACAGAACTTATTAAAGTTACTAAAGCAAAATGAAACACCATCAACTTGGGCACAGATTTGAGATAAATTCATAAACCAGTGAATAGACACAGGTGCCAAGAGTATAGGAATGGAAGATTGGGCTTGAATAGTGAATTAGGCAGTAATGGGGGGCAGAAAATGCTTTTGTAACATTTGTTAATATTACAATATTTGGTGATATGTAAAAGGAGACAAATCCTTTTTGAAGTAATCCATCTTACCAGAGAGTCCCGTGTGTAGCTATGTAATGGCCACAAAGAACTACCATACACAGCTTTAGCAATGATTACTATTGCTGCTATGCTGTTCTTATAGCATAGATTCCTTATAAGGTAAGAAATATTTGACATTGATGTAGCTTTTCACATTCAAGTTGGCACACTTAGTCTTAAAGCTGTGGTTGATTACACACTTGGCAATCTATTTAGCCAATAATTGCTTAGAATCATTTCCTTTCTGCCCTTTTGCCCACAACAAGTTTGTGAAGAAATATCTGGTGGAGAATAAAGGGTCAACTCCTATTTTCATCCCTTAGAGCTGAAGTTTTTTCTCTATGTTCTATCTCCAGCTCAGACTTCCCCTGGTGGTAGATTGGGAGATAATAGAGGGCAGCGCTGCCCATCACCTCCATCCTGTAGCCCCAGCATCTAGCACAGAGCATCATATAGTAAATCCTTTTGAACAACAGTTTAGATTGGCTTAATTGGATCAGGTTGGGTTGGGTTGAATAGGATCAGATCAAAGTGAATAAAAAGTAAAGCATGTACCCCTTTCTTACACTAACAGAAAGTTTTAAATAAACACTCTTTAAAAATAGCTCATCATATATAGTTGAGAAAACATTTCATTTTTATACAGATTTAGAGACACAGAAATATATGAGACTTTCAGTGCAATGAGTTCATCTTAAGAGACAGAGAAAAGATACCTACCTTATCATAGATCAAGTTGATGTAACACTTAGATGAGCACATTTATATACTCGCATCATAGAAAAAGATGCTTGCAGTGTGAATAATATGCCACATTTAGTTGTTAGGCAACTACTTCTACCCCTTAGCAAAGTGTTACTAAAAGGATAGTCTTCTAACAAGGGTTGTGCTGCAAACTCCTCATTTTTAAACCAATGCTATTTAAATCCACACATGTTGAACAAATCAAAGTTCTAATAGTTTCTTGGAAATGAACAGCAGCCTATAGATGTGTCATTAATTAAAAACTAATTCAGAAGTAAGATAGAAAAGAAGAACTTTTATATTTTTCCAGTCCCCTTAATCTCTCACACAATGATTGGGAAAGTCTTCTCGCTGAAAATCGTATTTGACTCAATATATCTGAAAATGAAATAGAACCATGTTATTTGTGTCTGAAGAAAGTTTCTAAGAAAGAGTCAGACATGCAGTTAACACAGTGTGTCTAGACTCCGCATGGTTATGCTCTTCACTCACTTTTATTGACAAAAACTATTCCTTACGAGCTGGCTGATACCCAGAAAAAAGTCTATGTTCTCTAGTTAGATTGATTTTCCTTTTGCTTTTTCCTGTCTATCTTGGTGGATGTAGCTTAGAAGTATTCTCTGGAGCTATTGCAATAAGTCATAAGTGGGGAAAATATTTTATTCTAGACTTATTAGACCTTGGAGACTATGAAGATCCGAGGATTATTTTTTCAGACGTTAAATAGACTAAGCCAGACATAAAAGGGTAAATACAGAATGATTCTACCTGCGTCAAGCTCAAAAACAGGCAAGACTGTTCTGTGGTACTAACTGTCAGGATAGCAGTTATTTACCCCAGACCTCTGGGATGCTGGTCGATGGGGTTGTTCCTGCATGCGGATGTGGTGACATGAGTGGGCTCAGCCTGTGAATATTTATTAGCTATTCATTTATCCTCTCAGTAGATGCTATACCTCCATAAAAATTCCAGAGTAAAATTAATATAATAACAGACATGAAAAGCAATCAGGTTTCCTTTGTCTAAACCCAACAGTATATTCGTCACAGATTGCTATACTTGTGTTATCCCAAATCTTAAAACTGCGTACCAGCAGAACTAGCATTTTGGATCCTCTGCTTCTGTCTTGTGATTTTTCCCCCCCAATCACAAGCTGGGCCACACTGTAAGGCCCATGGCACAGCCTGCTGCCGGAAGACTGCCAGCCTTCCTCTCTGAACTAACGCTGTTTGCCATGTTAACAGGCGAGTTGTGTGAGGAGAAGCTGGACTTCTGTGCCCAGGACCTGAACCCCTGCCAGCATGACTCCAAGTGCATCCTGACGCCAAAGGGAGTCAAGTAAGTCAGGGGCTGCCTCGGTGCTCCCCCGGGGGCCCCCTCTGCTGGGAGCTGCTCTTCTCCACCTGCCCTCAGGATCCGGCTTCACACCTTTGCTCAGGATTAAAGGGACATACTCTCTGGGGTCCAAACATTTGTATACTTGTTCATAAACAGCATGGACTTGGCTTTAGTACACTGAAAAATAAAATAAAAGAGCTTCCTTTTTATCCATGACTCTTCCTAGGAAGGTGTGCATGAAGTAAAATAGCCTTTGACTATATTTACAAAAATGTATTCAAAGGCTGAATAAATTTGGAATATCTGGTAGGTGCTTTATTATTTGAATGTTTAATTTGATGTAACTGAAAATGTTTTGATCTGCAGCAACGTTTTAACTCTCCAAGGTGAGGAAGAGAGAGGGACCCTATGTCCCAGGTTGTCCCGGGACAGTCCCAGTTTATGCCTGTTGTCTCAGCATAGTCTTTGATAGGACCCCCTTCACCTTACCTATGTCTTGTGGGGGATGGTAAAGCATACAGCCACTTTGAGTAGAGAGCTCCCTCCCATGAACTCAGAACTTCAAAATCATTTTTATGTTCTCCGCAGCAATCTTCCTGAAATAGATTTGGTATCAAATTAAATTGCACCTTTGCCACAATCCTGAAATATCTTAAGGGTCTATCAACAGCAACTTCTCTCCTTAGAGACCATAGTAGTTTAGAGACCATCGTGCCCAAATGCTTACTTTTAAGCATGAGGAAACCAGGCCCAGAGCGGTCAGTGGCTGTCCAGGTATCTTGAGGTTATTCATTGGCAGACCTAGAGCTCAGATATACACTGAGTGGCCAGATTATTATGATCTCTGAATGCATAATAATATGGCCACTCAGTGTATATATTAGAGGCCCGGTGCATGAATTCGTGCATGGGTGGGGTCCGGCCAGCCTGGCCAGGGGGAGGGGACATGGGTGGTTGGTTGGCCGGCCTGCCTACTGGTCGAACTCCTGGTCGAGGGGACAATTTGCATATTAGCCTTTTATTATATAGGATATACACTGAGTGGCCAGATTATTATGCATTCAGAGATCATAATAATCTGGCCACTTAGTGTATACTTCCCAGCTGGGTAATTCTTCTAACACAGGTGACCTCTAAGGAGTTTTGTAGTTTCTTAACATTGCAGTTGGTTTATTATGGAAGATAAGCCGGACTCTCAGGGATGACTCACCCGGGTTCAGGAGTTGAGCTGTGCTTACATCAGACAACTAGCAATAACATCATTTGTCCCTATCCACAATATTTATTGAGCACCTGCCATGGGTTAGGGCACGTGGCAATAGTACCATCTTACATTCTTATACTGTTTTATAGCTACTCACTTTCACATACTTTGTCTTCTTGATGAAATTACTCAGGCTTCATTGCCATGGGATTCAGAGAATTAAAAGTGACTCAGGTCGAGAACAATTTTGTGAGAGGAGATGGGATTCAAGCTGAGACTCTAACATATTGAAATTTGTCAATGGATTATCAGACATAGTCTGTAGGATGGGAGGTAAGGGTCAGTATTACTAAGAACCCGTCACTGCCTCTAAAGATCAATCTGAAAAAATAAATACCTATTCTCAAGTTTTATTTAATTATTTGATGTAACTTGGTTTAAAATTTATCATTTTAGAATATACAGATGTAGTTGTAATACCTGCCTATTCCATTTGATGACTTACTGAAAAAGAAAAAAATATCATTGATGCTACTTTTCAAATTTTAGTTTATAATACCATGCAAAAAACAAAATAGTTATTGAAATCTTTATTTTATACAAAGTTCTGCATTGCATTTTTGTTTGTCTATATATACTGTACCTAAATTAGTTACACTCCCAACATCTTTGATCTGCCCACAGTTGAACTTGGCAAGTTCATAACAAATATTATCATTTCTCAGATAAATTCATCAGCAAAGAAGGTGGTTTTCCACAACAGTTTATCTGCTAAATACGTTTCATAGGACTTTGTACATTGTAATTATAAGATAAAATATTAGTAAGACTAATGGAAATCATTACAAAATGAGAAAGTTCATCTTCAAAAAGAAGAATCTTTAATTCAATCTTCTATTATCACCAATTAGATTGCACACTCTTTTTTTCAGTTACAGTTGATGTTCAGTATTATTTTATATTAGTGTCAGGTGTACAGCATAGTGGTTAGACATTTATATAATTTGCAAAGTGCTTCCCTAATAAGGCTAGTGCCCACCGGGCATCAAATATAATTACTAGAGGCCCGATGCACGAAATTAGTGCAAGAGTAGGCCTTCCTTTCCCCGGCTGCCAGTACCAGCTTCCCTCCAGCACCCAGAACCCAGGCTTCCCTCACAGCCCCAGCTTCGTCTGGAAGGTCATCCAGAAGGACGTCCAGTCTAATTAGCATATTATGCTTTTATTATTATAGATTACAATATTATTGACTATGCCTCCTATGCTATACTTTATAGTCCCTTGACTACATTGTAACTACCAATTTGTACTTCCTAATCCCTTCAACTTTCTCATCCAGTGCTCCAGCCCTGTTCCCCTCTGGCAACCATCAGTTTGTTCTCTGTTTCTATGAGTCTCTTTCTGTTTTGTTTGTTCATTTATTTGGTTCTTTAGATTCTACATATAAGTGAAATAATGTGGTATTTGTCTTTCTCTGTCTGATTTATTTCACTTAGCACAATACCCTGGAGGTCCATTCTTGTTGTCACAAATGGCAAGATTTCATTCTTTTCATGACCATGTACTATTCTGTTGTATACATGTGTCACATCTTCTTTTTCCACTCATCAATCAGTGGGCACTTAGGTTGCTTCTATGTCTTGACTATTGTAAGTAACATTGCAATGACCATGCGCATGCATGTCTTTTTGAATTAGTGTTTTGGATTTCTTTGGATAAATACCCAGAAGTGGGATTGCTGGGTCATAAGGTCGTTCTGTTTTTAATTTTTGAGGTTGCACACTCTTTTTTTTTTTTTAGCTGTTTTTATTGATTTCAGACAGAGGAAGGAAGAGGGAGAGAGAGAGAGAAATATCAATGATGAGGGAGAATCATTAATCAGCTGCCTGCTACACACCCTCTACTTGGGATCAAGCCGGCAACCCCAGCATATACCATAACTGGGAATTGAACCAGTGACCTTTTGGTTCATGGGTCAACACTCAATCATTGAGCCATACAGGTCCCTCGAGGTGCACACCCTTAAAAGTGGATCTTATTGGATTATGGGTTCACTGATTTGGGAACCTGTGGTTTTCACAGTCATTTGTGAGCTTGTTTTACAGCTGGATGTAGCTTAGCAGAAAGTAGGTGAAGTCATAGTATGTGCCATTACTCCCATATTATAAAAAACTGCACATTGTGGGAAAGGGAGGTGCAAAAAGAAAATTGACTTAAAAACCAAAACTATTTGAATGCTGCTAAAGAAAAATCTCTACTGACAAATGTTGTTTGAACAACTTGTACTGTTACTTCATTTTCTTATTACTAAGCTGAGAGAGCTGGTTTTACTTCTCTTGCTTCATTATATACCTCATAAATCTCCTAAATTGCTTTGAGATATTTTTAGACCACGATATGCCATAAGCAGTATTTTCAAGCATGCATCTTACTTAGTCAGCTTTTGGGCTTCCAAACAGTATATTTTATAGTCTTTGCTTTCTCCCTCACTCCTGACCAGATAATGGAGTTTAGGGAATATGATAGGTTTTATTGATAATACAACTTTAAGGAATTCCTAATTAAATATTTTCTCCCTGTTTTAAAGGTAGATCTGAGGAGCAAAAGAAAGACCAAAAAAATGTTTGTTATAATGTGATTCCAAGTTCTAAGGGGCTTGAGAAATGGCATTTGTAGAGAAGAGAATATAAAATAGCTCTTAGCCACTATGGTGAATGTATGGCTCTCTTATCTTTTACTTTGATTTCTTTTCTCAGATAAATAATTCAGTGTGTTTCAGAGCACTTCTTTCTTTAAACGCTCGGCCCTTTAGTTCTGCTCACATTAACATGGATGGAGGCTCTTCTCTTGGTGCTTGTCCATCTATTTCAGAGTGTCTACAGCTACTTAGGGTCCATGCCACTTCAGACTTGTTTACTCTGCATTGTTATGATTTAGCACGGAAACCACTGGCTCTAGGGCAAGCATGCTTATGCAGTGAGCTCGTTTTATGTCTTAATTCACACAGGCGGAGCTGAAAGTCTGTGTGCTAGCCCATTTATTTTAATTCATCAGTTATCCAGTAGCTCTTAAATCCCAGTGTTGCATTTGCAGACAAAACCCCTGGCATTCAGGAATGTACACATTCACTTGGGTGTTTTTAATTATCCTCATTCACTTAAACCCTAATGGCTTTAAAATAGTAAAGTGGGTAATTGCTACAGCCTAACCATAAAGGCTTTATGGAATTATAAAGACTTAATGAAATTATTTAAAAATATAACTACCATTTATTGATCATGCATTATATATCAAACACTATGCTAATTATTTTATAGATAGTAGTTTTATTAAATCTTTTAACAAACCTATGAGATGGAAATGTTTTTATTCTATATATGTTACGGATGAGCAAATGAACATTTAGATTAGGTAACTTAGTGAAGATGACATATACTTAAGAATAAAGCCAAGATATAAACCCAGTTCTAACAGCCAAGTCCAAATTCTGTAAAGCATAGTTTCCTGGTTTATTTGTTTTTTTAAAGTCAGCAAACCTTTTCTTCTTATTTATTGACTAGAGGCCTGGTGCATGAAATTTGTGCGGTCCGGGGAGAGGGACCCTCAGCCCGGCCTGTGCCCTCTCGCAGTCCGGGAGCCCTCAGAGGATGTCCGACTGATGGCTTAGGCCCACTCCCTATGGAGCTCAGGGCTTCTGGCTGAGTGGTGCTCCCCCTGAGGGGGTGCACTGACCAAAAGGGGGCAGCTCCTGCATTGAGTTCCTGCCCCCTGGTGGTCAGTGCATATCATAGCAACTGGTCGTTCCGCTCTTCGGTCGATTTGCATATTAGCCTTTATTATATAGGATTTTAGGGAGAGAGGAAGGAAGAGGGGGAGAGAGAGAAACATTGAAGTGAAAAAGAAACATCAATAGAAACATCGATAGCAGGAACAGGCCGAGAAGCTGTACAAGAGACTGGCCTCCTACATGCACCCTGACTGGGGATTGAATCCGCAACCAGGGAATGTGCCCTCATCGGAAATTGAACCAACAACCCTTTGGTGCATGAGATTATGCCCAACCACCTGAGCCACACTGGCCAGGGCCAGAGAACCCTTTCTTAAACCCAAAACAGAAATGCTCATGGAAGCCCAGTGTGTAAAATTAATAAGAGAGTGTTGGGAGGCATATGGAGGGTGGAGGGAAGCTACCAGAAACACTGTACCCCCTGCCATGGCCATATCTGTAGTTATGGTCCCCTATAGTTCCACAAAGCATAGTTCAGAACCCCTGCACTGGCCACACTGCTTTCCCTCAGGCAACTCAAGTCCTGGGACCTGCTGTCATAGTAGAGATTCCAGTAGTCAACACTGAAGAGGGACAGGTTTTACAGACAGCCTACAGGATTAATTATCAAACAGCCAGAGTGAGTATCCATAATCCAAATAAGAATAGAATCAGTGCACATGGTCCTCCCTCGAACCAGCTCTTGTCAGATTGCTTGGGTTCGGTTTCTGATTGTGTCCTTTAGTTCCCTCCCCTGTAGAGCGGAGTAGTACCAATGTCACGGGGCTGTGGAGAGCATTCAGTGAATCCACATCAGCCAAGTGGTTAGGGCAGGGTCTGGCACAGAGGAAGTGCTCGAAGAACATCAGCTGTACGTTATCCCTGGTCCTTCACCATCAGAGCAGCTGAGACCCTCCCGTCCCCCACCAGCAGGAACAGACCGAGAAGCTTGTGCAAGAGACTAACCCCGGGATTCTGTGTCAGCTCCCCTGTCTCACTCCATTAGGTCAACCCCATTCTGCCATAATAATTCTCTGGATTTATTATGGATTAGGGTATCTAGTGTTAACACATTTTTTTCATAAAACTGCATTTTATTCTAATATATTTATTCTCTATTGTCAAGTTTTAAAATGTTATTTATTTGGAAGTTGCTTAATATATTTTAGTAAATTTGACAACATAGATAGCGCTTTTATCATCTGAACTCCTCCAATGAATTAGAGCTGAAAATAGTGGACACTATAGGCAAATAAAGTAGGGCAAAAGGGAGGAAGGATGCGGGGAAAAGAGGGAAGGGGGTGGAAGGGAAAGAGAGAGAGAGAGCCAGTGAGAGGGAAGGATGAAGGGAGGAAGAAAGTGGGAAAACAAACAACATAGAGAGAAGGAACCCTGTGCACTGATTCTATTTATTTGGATTATGGATACTCACTCTGGTCAGGAGGTAAAAATCCCCATTCCCCTGACAGTTCCCAGAGAGAAAGCATGGGATACTTTGCAGACCGGTACTGTGTCCTAGGCTTCCTTTAATGTGAGGCTCTGTGAGCATGTCTAAGTACATTTTTTAAAGATGGTGCCATCTTTTCCTAGATGACATGCAGCTGTTTGACTTATTTTGGCTCGGTTGGGTTTGAAACCATTTACCTGCTTGTTCAAACAGATGTGACTGCACCCCAGGCTACATCGGCGAGCACTGTGACGTGGATTTCGACGACTGCCAGGATCACAAGTGTAAAAACGGGGCCCACTGCACGGACGCAGTGAATGGCTACACGTGCATCTGCCCCGACGGTTACAGGTGCGAAGAGAAGTACACATCTGTGTGGAGAGGTGGAGCTCATGGGATTCGCCGTTCACATTGGCGATTCAGTAACATCTAAGCATGTGTCTCTTTTTTTTCTTTAGTGGCTTGTTCTGTGAATTTTCTCCGCCCATGGTCCTCCCTCGAACCAGCCCCTGTGACAATTTTGAGTGTCAGAATGGAGCTCAGTGCATCATCAGGATAAATGAGCCCATATGTCAGTGTTTGCCCGGCTACCAGGGGGAGAAGTGTGAGAAGCTGGTCAGTGTGAATTTTGTAAACAAGGAGTCCTATCTTCAAATCCCTTCGGCCAAGGTTCGGCCTCAAACGAACATCTCACTCCAGGTAAGGTTTCCCCCACCAGCCAGAGCCGATCTCACCTAAAGCCAAGTCCAGCTCTACAGCATCAACACTGTGGTGGTTTGGGAGAGATGTTATTTGTCACAGAGACAGTTACAGACGGCAGAAAACAATGACAGACAGCGCCCCTGTGGGGAAGCGTCAGTCTTCTCGCCAACATTTGTGTTTTTCTAAGCTGAGTGGGAACCAGGTATTTTTATTCGTTCATTATTTGAGGAAAACACACACACAGTAACAAAACATATATATCTCTGTTTTGTGCTTGGGGGAAGGCTTTTTATTCATTTATCTTTATGACTGCAGTCCGGGCTCTACCACTCGGCAAAATATCCAGTGAGCGTCTTATAACTTTTCAACCGGAAACCTTTGAGAATAGACATGAAATTAACTAACGGATTTATTGCTAGTCTTTCCACCAAGTCACCATTACCTTTGAGTCGGTGATTCAGAGAGCCCTGTAGACAAGGTGAGAGTAGATTAGAGGTAATACATGTAGGTGACGGGGGGCAGATTGGGGCTGCGTTTTAGTTTTATCCAGTAAACAAAATATTTTAATACGTTTTGAGTTCAAATGGTTTTAGCCTGTTTCCTATAGGTCCCACTCTGCATTTGGTTTACCTTGGCACCCATGGAGGGGCGGGGCGTTCTTTAGAAGTCATGGGGAATGGGACCCCGGGAGGCAGCCAGGCCTTCTTTATGAAAAAGCCTGTTTCCCTGGCTGCCAACATTCGCCACATTGACTGTTATGAGAAGCGCCCAGTGGTGTTTGGGCTTAGGTCCTAACTTTAACAGAACTGCTTCTTTAAAAGCCAAAAGGCAGGATAAAAAGAGAAATTTCCCTCTTTTCATGCCATCAGTATAAAGAATGTGCTTCTTTATATGAAATATGAAAATCGATCTTGCTCAGTGCAGTTGCATTTCACATATGCCATAAATACAGCCCATTACAGAAGCAAAGTGAGCAGGTGAGTGAAAAGCTCCAGAAAAGCAAGTGAAGCCGAAACCGGTTTGGCTCAGTGGATAGAGCGTCGGCCTGTGGACTGAAGGGTCCCAGGTTTGATTCCGGTCAAGGGCATGTACCTTGGTTGCGGGCACATCCTCAGTAGGAGGTGTGCAGGAGGCAGCTGATCGATGTTTCTAACTCTCTATCCCTCTCCCTTCCTCTCTGTAAAAAATCAATAAAATATATTTTTAAAAAAAAAAAAAAACAAGTGCAAGCACAGGCAGCCGTGTTTACTTAGGTGCTTGTTATTGTTCTTTTTCAACAGAACAGAAACACCACCATTTTTAATCCTGATTAGATTTTATCATTCTCTACTGAGAAAATATAGTTGATATAGCTAAGGAGGAAAGCTTGAGTTACTTTCGATATTGCGCACCCTAATGCTGTAGAAAATATTTTTCAGCTTTAATTTCCCGAAGTGTAAATTATGTATGTAAATTCCTTGTTTTTGCATATTTCATGGGACATGCATCTTTAAGCTTTGGCATTGCCCATATGTACAGAAAGAGTAAAAAGATGTTTAGAAATGTATTTTTCAAGTTCTTTAGGAATTTACTTGCAAGGAAGTAATTTAGACTAGGTCATCTCTCAAGTAATGATGTCAACGTACAGTATAGTATTTTCTCAAAGCCATAAGGAAAACGTAAACCTTAGAAAAAACCTTTCACTAAGCAGCCTTGTTTCTTTTTGATGACATGTGTTTGGGTGACGACCCATTCTACTGACGGGAGTGTCCTTCCCCCTAGATTGCTACCGATGAAGACAGTGGGATCCTCCTGTACAAGGGGGACAAGGACCACATCGCTGTAGAGCTCTACCGGGGACGCGTGCGCGCCAGCTACGACACCGGCTCTCACCCGGCCTCTGCCATTTACAGGTGAAGATCTCTCAGTTACTGGGAAAGGTGAAAACTATTGTTTCATGAAGCACTGCTTCTCTGTCGTTTTGTAACGTGGAGGGGAGGGATCGGTTGGCTCCGGCAGCCTCTGTGATAAGTGTGTTACCCGTGGCATGAGTTGGACAATTGCAGGAAAGACTTATTACAGGACTACAGGTCTCCCCCGCTACCCGAGAGTAGAACCTTCCTACAAAACCTTTTGTAAACCGAAATGGAGTAAAGCAGAAAAGCCATTACCTTAGAACCATGGTCGGCAAACTGCGGCTCGCGAGTCACATGCGGCTCTTTGGCCCCATTGAGTGTGGCTCTTCCACAAAATACCACAGCCTGGGCGAGTCTATTTTGAAGAAGTGGCGTTAGAAGAAGTTTAAGTTTAAAAAATTTGGCTCTCAAAAGAAATTTCAATCGTTGTACTGTTGATATTTGGCTCTGTTGACTAATGAGTTTGCCGACCACTGCCTTAGAACATATCTGCTAAAGGACGCACAAAATACAAAGAGATCGAGCACAGATGTTCTCACACGCAGTTCAAGGTGGCTGGATGCTGAGATTCTGGGTATGGGTCCCACTACAGTTGCTGCTCCAGATGCCTCACTGTCTCTACAGAGGCTCACTGAAAAACAAACACTATTTTGCTTTCTAAAAGAAAAGCTAAAGTGTCTTATCTTCCCATTCCTTCAGCCAGATTCCTTTCTTTTGGTTAGGGAAAGCAGGTACTAATGTAGTAACTTTCTTAAAGCAAAGTGGAAGTAAAGTGAACTTTTAAAAAGCGGAGGACACCTGTATTGACAAAGCTTGGTAGGGGTAGTATTTGACCTGGGGCTAGAAAGGAGGGATGCTGCTAGAAAGGAGGGATGCTGCTAGAAAGGAGGGATGCTGCTAGAAAGGAGGGATGCTGCTAGAAAGGAGGGATGCTGCTACCACCCATCTGCTTGAAGGAGGCTCTGGAAATACAGGACCAGAAAAGGAATGTGGAGAGGACAGCAGGGCAGGAGCTCTGACCTTCCATGAAGTGAGCCCCCAGGGAAGGATATATAACCGGGGTTTTAAATATGCAACCTCACTCTCCTACCTCCCAACAGTCTCCTGCCTGGTGCTTCCCTGTGGCCAAGTCAGATGCCAGAAAACAGTGAACCCTCTAATCCCAGTAATGTAAGTCACACTGGAGCCTCCCAGAGCTCAGAGCCCCTGAAGATATGTGGAGCATAGCTCTAGAGAAACAACTGCAATAGAAACTCAGCACAGTGAGAAATATGAAATTACTATTCATGCAACACATGTTTATTGAGCACCTACTGTGTGTCAGGCCCTGTTCTAAACTTCCAGGAACAAAACCCCTGCCCTTAGAAAGCTTTCATGTAATAAACCAATGGTTGCATAGAATATGTTATAGGTAATTTTATCATTCATTTTGGAAGTCTTTTTTAAAATAATATACTGATATTGATGATACATTGGCAATGTGAAAGTTAAGGTATTTATGAAGCATAAGACTAACCTTCAGAGCCCCTCTGTCTAGTCTCAACACTAACTCTATCATCCTGCAGAAAAGTTACCTAGTAAATTTCTTCATGTGTAAAAACAGTAGTCACACATTTAGAGCAGGGTCATAACGCCATATGCAGTCAGTTTTCCTAGGCAGATAATTTAAATGAACTAAACAGACCAGTTGAAAGAAAAGAATATATTCTCATTCTGTTACATATATATATATGTACATGTGTGTGTGTGTGTTTATTGATTTCAGAGAGGAAAGGAGAGGGAGAGAGAGGTAGAAATATCAATGAGGAGAGATAATCATTGATCGGTTGCCTTCTGTACACGTCCTACTGGGGATCGAGCCCACAACCCAACATACGCCCTGACCAGGAATTGAACCATGACCACCGGATTCATAGGGCCATGCTTCATCACTGAGCCATGCCGCTGGGCATCATTTTGTTTCTCTTGAAGAGATCTAACATTTCAGAGACGTATTCCTTTGTACAAACAGTCTTGATGTTGGCAATACAATAGGAGTGGGTGTGACTGGGGTGAACCAAAAGCAAATCTTTGTCCAAACAGGACTAGGCTACACTCCTCAGTTCTCCCTGAATCTGCCACGTTTGCTACAACTCCAGCTTTTCCAACTAAAGGCAGAAATATGAAGTTTTTTAACTATAAAGTTTTCCCTCCTTTAAATATTGATTCAGATTATTTTAAAACTAGAGTCCCAGCACGAGACCCAGACCCACTGCGCTGGAGGTATCCCAGACCCGCCCTGCACAAGCTGCAGGCCCCACTTCCACCATGTAAGCCATGGGCCCCGCCTTTGCCGCACCAACCCTGCGAAGCCCCGCCTCGCCGCACAAGGCGCAAGTCCCAGCCCACGAGGGGTGCTCCATGCACCTCCTGGTGACCGGTTGTTTGGTCGTTCTGCCATTACGGTGTCATGACCACAGGCCTTTTATGATATAGACTAGCAGCCTGGTGCACGAAATTTATGCACGTTAAAAGGGAATTAATTAGAAGAAATATTTTAATATTGCTATTTGCCCTTCCTCTATAAAAGAAGTGTCAGAGATGAAAGAAAATTAGTAAAATGTCTATAAAATCTCCCCCCTGTCAGTCTGGGCGCGCCACGGGACCTAGAGTCAAGTCCCCACCCACCACCCACATGCACTTCGAAAACTCAGGAGACGCAGACCCAGCCGGCCACACCCCCATTGGGTGAGACCCAGACCTGGCCAGCCCCACCCCCGTCAAGCCTCTCCAGGTGAGGGCACAGCCTCAGGACTCCAGCCTGGCGCCGGGTGGGGGAGTGTAGCCTCAGGTCCCCCAGCCCGGTGCCAGGGCGGGGGTGTGGCCTGAGGTCCCCTGTCAAGCCTTGCTGGGCGGGGGATGTGGCCTGAGGTCCCCTGGCCTGGCACTGGGGTGGGGGGCGCAGCATGAGGTCCCGGGGGCGCTGCAGCGGGGGCGGGGGGGGGGGGGGGGGCCGAGGTCTCCCAGCATGGTGCCGTGGCAGGGGGCACAGCTTGAGGTCTCCCAGCCCAGTGCCAGGGAGGAGGGCACGGCCTGAGGTGTCCTGGCCCAGCGCTGGGGTGAGGGGCAAGGCCTGAGGTCCTCCATTAAGACCAGCCCCACCCCCGCAGCATCACATCAGCGCTGAACAGGGACACACGCAGGCAGTGTCACATCCCTAGCCGGGGATGCAGGCAGGCAGCGTGACGTTAGTGCTGGGGGCAGAAGTCCCCCACCACCACCCCCGCCCACAGACTGGTTGTGACTGGGACACAGTAACGGACAAATAAGCATATTACCTCTTTATATGGATAGATACCCTTTGTGGTGAACACAGTGCATCTATAGGCCAAACAAGCTTGACAACCAATCTGTGGGCATTGATTGGGACTAAGTGGAGATACTGACCTGTATGTTGTTTGTATTATTCAAAAGCCTTCGTATCCTATTTGATCCTCCATAACAGTTCCAGGAAAGTCAATGCCAATTGTAGCCCTGAATGGAATCCTTTTGGTGGTGAGCTAACCCATTTGGGAATATTTACATCATGGAAACAAACACATAATTATTGGTTTCCAAGTGAAATGAGATCGTTTCTTCATCTCCAAATGGTAATGAATTAGTGCCAACATTGAAGATATTGATAGGCCTTAAATCATAGAGCCTCAATTTGATTCAGCCCATAAAAAGACTGCAGAATATTGATTTTGTGGTTCATTTTTGGGCTTGATGTTTTTGTTTTATTCTATGCAGTGAAACAGTAGAATACTTTCAGAAACCATAATAAAGGCTCTTGAGGTTAGCTTATTAAAGCTAGTTCTCACAAAAATATATATATTTAAAGTATTTCTAGATAAGTTGTAGAAACTAGGATAAGTTATATCCAAATGAGGAATTACTATAAAGAGCTTATTTTGAGTTTATGTTCATTTCCATTTTCACCTAACATATAATAGAGTACACCCTGTAGCATTTATGAATACCATTAATACCATGTGACTAATTTTACAATATGAATCAGAAGTCTAGGAAAAGCATTGTTTTTACTAATACTTGCTCTTTAGTTTATGGCACAACAATCAAGAAAAGTTATTACATTTTTTAAGGAAAAGAAAAGAAGCAACAATTACCTTAAACTCAAATAGAGAGATGATAGTCTGACTGATTAATTGACTAATATGTATTATTATGTATGTAAAACAGAGGCCCTGTGCATGAAGTTCATGCACGGGTAGGGTCCCTAGGCCTGGCCAAGCGATCAGGGCCAATCAGGGCCTTCTGGCTGCTGGCCGGGGCCTTCCTTCTGGCTGCCTGCTAGGGCCTACCTTCCTCAGATGCTGGCTGCTGGCCAGGGCCTTCTTTCATTCCACGCCACCCCCTGGTGGTCAGTGCATGTCATAGCAAGCGATCGAACTTCTGGTCGAGCTCCCAAGGAGACACTTTGCATATTAGCCTTTTATATACTACTAGTAGCCCGTTTGCACGAAGATTCGTGCAATAGACCTTCATTCACCTGGCTGCCTGCACCAGTTTTCTGCCAGCACCGGGGACCCAGGCCTTGGCTGTGGCCACCGCCTTCTGCCTTCTTTCAGGGTC
Organism: Eptesicus fuscus; assembly: GCF_027574615.1. Taxonomy (NCBI): domain Eukaryota; kingdom Metazoa; phylum Chordata; class Mammalia; order Chiroptera; family Vespertilionidae; genus Eptesicus; species Eptesicus fuscus. The sequence goes on along the minus strand of NC_072474.1, from coordinate 106,654,279 downwards.
GGGGCTTGGCCCTGGGCGGTGGCCTTGGGCTCGGCCGCACCCAACATCCCTGCTAAGGATCGCAGGAGCCGACCCCCAGTGGTTTCCTGCGATCTGTGCAGGCTCCCCGCTGGTGCCCAAGGCCGGGAAAGCCTCCACCCGAGGCTTTCCTGGTCTTGGGCTCGGTGGCACCCAGCGTCCCTGCTAGGGATCGCAGGAGCCGACCCCCAGTGGTTTCCTGCGATCCGTGCAGGCTCCGCCACACCCCAATGTCCCTGCAAAGGTTTCCTGGTGGGCATGGTTGGCGGGCGTGGCTTGGTTGGTGGGCGTGGCTTGGGCGTAGCGAAGGTGCGGTCAATTTGCATATATGTCTATTATAAGGTAAGATATATAGATATAATATGCATATATCAATTTTCCAATTTCTAATAAAAATTTGTTTTTGTATAATAGAGACCACAGGGAACAATTAAATTATTTTAACACCCTAGTATTTGACAGGTAAGAATCATAGTGCCTAAGATGTGTGTTCAGATCTAGAATTGGCCAATTACTAGGATATAAACTCCGGCAAGGTACATAATTTTCTGTACCTCCGAATTCACTTCTGTAAATAATGTAACATCTTCCCTATAAGGTTTTTCAGAATATTGAATTGTAAACTCAGCTCTGTCCTCACTCCCCATTTTCATTGTCTTCATTCTCATCAACCTTGTAGCAATACAGAAAATTTTTTTCTGGTAGCTCTTTCTGGGGTGTAGCAGAGGAGTTGAAAGTGTACCCCCAGTTCTTATACATTAACACTAGAAGTACAGCTTGTTTACAGTTTGTATGGAGAGCATTTTGAAAATATCTATCAAAATTACAAGTACATTTACGCTCCAACCTATAAAATCCCACTTCTGGAAATTGTTCCTACAAATATAGCTGAAGACATAGAAATAACGTGTGTGCTGGGTAATTTGTTGTGGCATTGGCTATAAAAACAAAGGTTAGGAAGCAACCTAGTTTCTATCTAAGTAAACTATGTACAGTACATCCACAAAATGGAATGCACTGTTAAAAAAGAAAAGGAAGAAAGGGAGGGAGGGAATGAGGAGTTTCTCTACGTATTACACTGGAAGATTTCCAAGGTATATTGCTCAGTTCAAAGGGGATAAAAAAGTAAGGCAGAAACAGTGTCAAACATGGGTGAATTTTTGCATTTCATTTGTGATGAAAGGTATTCATTCCCCATCTTTATAGCAAAACCCAGCAACAACCCTGTTGCTTAGTACATATTTTGTTGAGTTATATTAAATTTTCAAATCTGAATGTGTTTCCACATTAGCTGACATTAGAAAAGTACATTACCCTGCTGTTTTAATAAGAGGTATATTTATGTAGTCTTACCTTAGAGAATTTGTTCAGTTTAAGTTCAGTTTAATTGTGTAATTTTATCTTGTAAAAATGACTATGGTTGTATTTGCATAGACAAACTAGGGAAGACAGGAAACAGTTGGGTGGAAGCAAGACTTGTATGTGAATACCATTCAATATCATATGGGTTTTTGAACTATTTGAATGTCACTATTGCTCAAACTGAAAATTGAAGTAATCAAAAGGAGCAGGTACCCTAAAGACAGTGTGACTTAATTCCAGTCCCAGCTCTGATGTCTATTACCTGTGTATCTCGAGCATATGGCTTAAGCTCTCTGGGCCTCACCTGGTAAATGGTTATAACATATCAGAGTTCTGTCTTTGTGGGACTGTGGTAAGGATTTTATGATTTGATACATGTAAAATATTTAGAACAATGCATGCCAAATAGTAAAATGATAGCTATTGGGATTATAATTTCAGAGTATCCAAAACTAGGTTCATTTCCTTTGCTTCACCCAAACCTGGGTCCCTGTCATGAGCCTAACTTCATTGAGAGGCAGCACACATTTCTCGGGCATATAGATGTGGTGGAGTTACTATTAATCTTTTTTTTTCTTTCTTTCTTTTACCTTCAACTTGAAATTGGTCTCAAGTCTTAATTCTGTTCCTACTAATTTCTGGCATTTATCCAAATACTTCTGACCTTGCTCAGACAACTAGGATGTGAACTGTGATGAAAGGTATTCATTCCCCATCTTTATAGCAAAACCCAGCAACAACCCCGTTGCTTAATACATATTTTGTTGAGTTAAATTTTCAAATCTGAATGTGTTTCCACATTAGCTGACATTAGAAAAGTACATTACCCTGCTGTTTTAGTAAGAGGTATTTTTATGTATTCTTACCTTAGAGGATTTGTTCAGTTTAAGTTCAGTTTAATTGTGTAATTTTATGTTGTAAAAATGACTATGGTAAACTTTTCTTCAAATAATGCATTATTTAATGTGCTGTTGGAACATCGCACAAAGGAATAATTTTGTGCAACAGGTGCATCTTTGCAGTTGCGTGGTTTCTTTTCAACGTTGATGGAAATGGATTTTATTTTAGTAAAATGAAATCTGACAAAATTAGGGGAACATAACCACATGTTAAGTTATTGTTTCTGTAGGGTAATTTTTGCTTTAAAAGGTTTCATTTTAAATGTCAGTTACTGTCTCAAATGAAACTGTATGAGACCCATTATCTCACAGAATCACGTCTAGAGGGAGCAGTTACCATTGCTTTAAGTGTGATTCAGAAAACCCAAGATATAGTGATTATTTCTCTCCCAGTAGGACTAAAGTGGCATGCACGTTTCATCATTTCATTTCCTTTTCTTTTTGTTGTTAATCCTCACTAGAGGACTTTTTCCCCATTGATTTTAGAGAGAGTGGAAGGGAGGGGGAGAGGAGAGAGTGAAACATCGATATGAGAGAGTCACATCAATTTGTTGCCTCCCACACTCGTCCCAATCAGGGTGGGGAACCTGCAACTCAGGTACATGTCCTTGACTTGAATCAAACTCAAAATCCTTTGGTTCATGGGCCGACACTCTAACCACTGAGGAACACCAGCCAGGGCTCATTTTATTTTTTACATCTGATTTCAAATGGTCATGGTTTCTTGTAGACATGCTTACTGCTAACGGGGCCAGACATGCAGGCAGTGATGTAGAGCAATTGTTTTCACACAGTGTGTATCAGAATCACCTGAAAGGTATGTTAAAATGCATATTCCTGGGCTCCGCCTCTAGTTCCTGATTCACATCTCAGCTATGTCCCCCAATTTTTGTTTCTCTAAGTTCCCAAGTGATGCTCTCGTCCAGGGACCATGATTTCAGAACCACTTTTATAAAAGCTCTGAATGTGCATCTCTTCTCATTTCCAAGTTCCATGACATCATGCTTGATGTTGGCCTTGAAATCAGCCATGTGGAGAGTATTTCCACCACAGAAATCCCTGAAAATCCAGGCTCTTTTTCTTGTGTCAGAGAGCTAGTCATTGAACATTCGCCAGCATTAGATCCCTGCTGTCTAAGGGATCCTATCAGCAGAGATGACATGAACTGCCTAACGAGTGAATGATTTTAGAATATCTCACGTAGCCTAATTTTTAAACTGCTTAGAGAATAGCATCAAAAGGGACTTGGCAATAGTGCCATGAATGAATGAGTGAATGAATGAATGAGTGAATGAATGAATGAATGACAGCCTAAACTTAAAACTACCATCAGCAGTAATCCCTTGGACAGAAATGGAGTAATTCATTTTTTTCTCAAGCAGGCTAATTGATTGCCTTTCACAGTGACTGTTGTCATCTAGATAGAAACTTTAAACATTTTATTTTTGTGGTGTTTTTTTTTGTTTGTTTTTGTTTTTTTTTTAATATATTTTATTGATTTTTTACAGAGAGGAAGGGAGAGGGATAGAAAGCTAGAAACATCAATGAGAGAGAAACATCGACCAGCTGCCTCCTGCACAACCCCTACTGGGGATGTGCCCGCAACCAAGGTACATGCCCTTGACCGGAATCGAACCTGGGACCTTTCAGTCCGCAGGCTGACGCTCTATCCATTGAGCCAAACCGGTCTTGGCAAAACTTTAAACATTTAAATAAAAATGGCATGCTTTGTTTTTTAGATTCAAATTAATGTCATTTTCCAAACGAGACAGCTTCTTTGGAAACATGGGCAACTATTTAAAAACTAGGAAATCAAATAAATATCTTACAAAAGCACAGGATTGTACCACACATTAATGGGCTTCAGTAGTTAAGGAACGCATACACCTTCAGGGGAATTTCCCCTCCAGCTCTTAGCCTTGGTTCAGTGCAAAGCCTCTGAGTTAGGCAACTTTCAGGCTTAGCTTAAAAAAAATTAACAATAATAATATTAATAATAATAATAATAATAATAAATTGGTTCTCGTTGGGGAAACAGAATCAATACGGTTTTCTCATTTCCAAGATAAAACTCGGCCCTTCTTGATATAACACAGGGGAAGACACCACTTTTTACCAACTTTATAACTTTGAGCAGGTTACTGCACCTGTGTGCTTACATTTTCTCATCTGAGCAATTGGACTTAGATCTGTTTTTCATGTGTGATTGGTAGAATTGTAAGTAATGAGTGCAAAGCTCCTAGTATGGTGCGAGGCACACAGTAGGTTCACAATGATTGGTAATGATTGTGGTTTATGGATGCTCTTCATGCTCAGGTATCCAGATGCTAAAATATAAATATCCAAGTGCAAATGTTATTGTCTGACATGGGGCTCTGACCGAAGGCAGATTCACTTTCTATTTTAGTGCATTTTAATTAGATAATTGGCTTCTGAAGTACTGGGTAAAATATAACTTTACTTGATAAATTCATTATTTTATAAAATGTCCCTGTGAAAACTCTTATGCATATACATAAATACCTTTGATCCCATTTAGCCCCAACATTCCTTTTGACTTAAAGAGATAGGCAGGGAAATTTTTATTACCCTCCCACCATACAGTTGAAGTAACTTCAGCCAAGAGATATCAAGATGAGGTGACCAGTTGAATTTGTCTTGTTGTGTTTTTTTTATTCCTATTTAATTGCACAGAATGTGCCAACAGATACTCTAAATTTTTAAGGCAAAAAGCTGGACCTGGCCTAAGCCAAATGAACTATTTATCTTTATTCAGTCACTGATATAACTCAAGATTTATGGTGGAGATAGAAATATGAAAGTCACTGTTAATGTGTCCTGCATAAGTTAGGAAAATCTGAGACAAGTTGGAGCCTCTCTTCTCTTAAGCCCCAAGTTCTTAAACTCTTTTTCTGTAGCAGACCACAAGACACAGCGAGTAACTGCTTTGTTTTCATACATCCATTTAGAAATCCAAAAATAGAAAACGTCAGGTAACAGATGAGTATAGCAAAACGGAATTACATAATAATGGTAATAAATGCAATTTATGTTCCCAGTGGAAAGGCTCGATGTTAAGTGGTTCACTTGTGACTTCCGTGAGTCATCAGATATATAGTTCCCGAGGGGGGGAGTGAGAGAGTTTATCAATACTTGTCAGAACGCAGAGGGACCTGTGCATTGCAAGTGGGTAGGTAGGCGATGACTGTGATAGATGGTAAAATCGATGATGGCTGTTTTATTGTGTAACAACTGCTGTGTCAGACACTGCTTTATTTTAAAAGGGCATTCCTGGTCCTTCCCCAGTTTATGGTATGCTTTACAGGACAGCGTGAAACACCAGTTTAGAATACTCTTAGCCCTCACATATCCTCCCCAGGCCCCATCCCCACAATGCCACCTTAGAAAACAAAGAATCTAAAAATATTAGGATATATTCCCAGAAGTGGGGTCACTGAACAAAATGAATTGACCAACAAAGTAAGACCCAAAGAATGGAGGCATAGAACAGACTGACATACCTCAAAGTGGGGTTGTGGGGGACAAGAAGAGATAAACCGAAGAACTTATATACTAATAGGCATAGCCCATGCACACGGGCAATAGGGTAGTGAAGACCTGGGGTGGTTAGAGGCTGGGAGGAGTGGGGGAAGGGAGGAAGAAGGGGAGATATCTATAATACTATCAATAATAAACATATATTAAAATAAAAATATTAAATTCACAACACATATCTATTAAAAGGCCAGAGTGTGGCCTTTCTAGGAAAAAAGAAATGGAATTCAGCTCAGTGATAACTCTTGCCTAGTTCTGGAATGATCTACTTTGACACAAAGCTTTCAGGAGGAGAGAAACATAGTCAGTCTGAATTTTATAATTGGGAAAATTGAATCCAAATCCGGGTTTCATGTCTATACACTTCAGATGCCTTCTCATAGCCTTCAGACTCTCATTATAAGATTATTGCGTATTTTTTACAATTCTTGATTTTTATTAAATGTACAAGTTGTGCGACCATCATATGAGGTCGTTTTCCATAGAACTTTATTCCTGGGCTATTCGGGAGTGAAATCATCTATACATGTTGATTGTATAGTACTAGGTACTCTTTAGATGTGTTTTCTTTTATTTGCAAAAGTGATGCATAATAATTAGAAGCACACACTCTAGAACCAAGCTGTGCCACATCAGCATGGCCAAGAGTAAACCTGAGGAGGGACGGTGAAGGATTGAAGAAAAGGCAGACAAGAGAATACAGCTGGGGCTTGGTGGATCTCCTGTGCCTGGATGAGGACACAGAAGACCCAGCCTGCAAGCTGATGCTTTATTTTATAGTCTGATTAAAACAAGGGTAGATTAACATGTCTACAAATGTTCTTGTTTTGGCAACACTTGCTGCACCTCCCACAGCCATTAGCTATGTAGGAAGGAATAAGGGAACAAGGTCAGGCTTAATTATGCTAGGAGAGCTCTGCCCTCCAGGCTGGGACTTCTTTGTGGCCCTGCCACAGGTCAGCCCAAGGCTTGACCCTAGAGTTACTCCCTACACCAAGCAACCTGGCTTCAAATTTATTTGGCCACTGGCTGTGCCACCTTGAATACCCTAGGTGCCCAAACCTTAGAGTTGTTATGGGTATCAAATGAGTTAACCCATGTAAAGTTCTTAGGTCAGATCCTGGCTCATAGTATGTGCTATATATTTCTTTGGTCTTATTAATCACATTTCCCTGATAAGGAAGAAAAAGCAGAGGAAAACTACCTGTGTAACAAACACAGTGTCACAAATCTAATGAGACCTAGGACAAGCTGAACAAGGTTTATCTCCTAGCATTGTCCTTTAGGGTATGGCCCCTGAAAAATCAGATATTTTAAATAAAGTGCATTGTTTAGATGTCCTTCCTGAAGATTGCTTGAAGTCTCTATGTGTAACTATAATCCCATCAGTATTACTAAAAAACTATATATGTTATGCTTAATACAACTCCCTCATATTTTATTTACTTAACCTATATTTATTGAGCATCTACTATATACCAGACACTCTACTGGATACATTAAAGAGTACAGAAATAAGTAATACTGCTCCTGCTTTCAAGTTGCATACTCAGTTGTACTGTACCAAACACCACCATTGACAATGACAAGCCTGGATTGATTGTCTAAAACCCATGTGACCCAGAACCCATTCCCCAGTACATGTGGCTTATTTTTACAATTGTAAAGAAAAGGGAGCCGAAACTGGTTTAGCTCAGTGGATAGAGCGTCGGCCTGCGGACTCAAGGGTCCCGAGTTCGATTCCGGTCAAGGACATGTACCTTGGTTGCGGGCACATCCCCAGTAGGGGGTGTACAGGAGGCAGCTGATCAATGTTTCTCTCTCATCGATGTTTCTAACTCTCTATCTCTCTCCCTTCCTCTCTGTAAAAAAATCAATAAAATATATTTTAAAAAAAAAGAAAAGGGAGAGGAGCACTATTAATATTTATGACTTAGTTAAGGTCAGTGTTCATAGAACATTGATAGAAAACCATTTTGAGAGTTGCATATGATCACAAAGGAGAAAGCGATTGACCACTACCTTCTCTATGTATATCTTTATTTTAATGTTTTACCTAAAACTTTTAGTAATTTGAACAAGATATGCCCCCCAAACAAGCTATTGTGTTTTTGCCAGTCTTTTAATCTTACAATTATTATTAAAAATGAAATTGGACTAGTTTCTTTCTGAAAACTCTGACATAGCATGGCATTATTTATATAATGATATGATTACTAATATCTAACATTTAACTTTGTTCTTTCCATATGCTGGATGCTTTGCTCTGCATTTTAAAAAAATCATTCTCTATAGACCTCCCATTAATTATAAGAGGGATAAATATTTACTAACATTTACTGAAGAGAAAACTGAAATTTATTGGCAATTAAGTAACTTATCTAAAGTCAAAAATTTAATAAATTTAAGACCTGGATTTAAGTCCAGGTTTACCTGACACCAAAATCTGTATGCTTAACCACTAGTTGATATTTCTACACAACATATCCCCTTAGAAAACAGTCATAATTGAGACTACTAACAGTTGCAATGCAAATTTATTTAGAAAAACAATGTCCTTGTATAGCGTTTTTTAATGTTGATTTCAGTGGGGTAATTAAATGTGTAGAAGGCAAACATATTGATTGTTATATCTAACATTTTTAAAAGATGACATTTGAGACAGGTTATCAAAGATCCCGGCACACAGGGGCTCCTTTCACCACTTAAAATAGAGAACTTCAGGTTTTTCACAGTTCTGCAGAATGCTTTCTGTTGTTGTTAAATCACAAAATCTATTTTATGCAGGAAAAAAAAAGAAAAAGATTAGACTTCTGTGGTGAGAACCATTGAGCAGAAATGTCAATACATTCTTCTGTTATTTCCCAGGCTTGACCTGTTAGCAAATCTAAATATCAGCTCCTGGGAATTTAAGGAAACACCTTGCGTAGAGAATATTCGTTATTCACAATCTCTCTAACATATGTTCTGATATTTCCACTTTGGAGCCTTTTAAAAAAAGTCTTCCCAGTCAAAACACTATTGTATTAGTTCTGTAATGGTCACTATTTACTTTTGGGCCTAATTTGCATTATGCCCTATTTTGCATCTATACTGAATGGTGAGTATCTTCCCAACATGCACTGTGTTTTGATCCTGTTTTCTTCGTGGGTCCTGTTCTCATCTTTGCTGCTGCAGCACTCCTGTGAGATGTACAGCCCCACTTCACAGCCTCACAGCAACCACGTACTGATAGCACCCAATTTCATCCTATTCCCAATCCTCATGTGTCATCGACCTCAGTTTTTAACCATTTTGTGACTTTTCATAAGCCCCCCTCAAACTTTTTTGAATAATCTCTGTACCCGGCCCTACAAAGTTCTAGAAGAGAATCTGAAGAACCACTGTCGGCACTAGACTCCTAGATACGACTATGTTACGCTTTCTGTTTAATCCGTATTCCCTCTTCTCCACTGAACGTAGATTTCTTCCCAGGAGTATCATTTGATGGGTGACCTTCTGAGAAATGCAAAGAAAGTAAGAGTATATTAACAATTAACACATTTTAAAAAGTACAGCCCAGTCAGTGTGGCTCACTGGTTGAGCATTGATCCATGAACCAAGAGGTCACTGATTCAATTCCTGGTCAGGGCACATGCCCAGGTTGTGGGCTTGATCCCCAGTAGGGGGCGTGCAGGAGGAGGCAGCTGATCAATGATTCTCTCTCATCATTGATGTTTCTGCTCTCTATCCCTCTCACTTCCTCTCTCTCTAAAGATCAATATAAACATTTTTTTAAAAGTGCAGTGATTCGCCGAAACCGGTTTGGCTCAGTGGATAGAGCATCGGCCTGCGGACTGAAAGTTCCCAGGTTCGATTCCGGTCAAGGGCATGTACATTGGTTGCGGGCACATCCCCGGTACGGGGTGTGCAGGAGGCAGCTGGTCGATGTTTCTCTCTCATCGATGTTTCTAGCTCTCTATCCCTCTTCCTTCCTCTCTGTAAAAAATCAATAATAAAAAAAAAAAGTGCAGTGATTCTACCACCTTGGTTCTTCCTGTATTCATGTGTATGTTTGATTCTAATGTCTTATGTGCAGATTGAAGAGAGCAGAGGCAATTATCTCCTAACATTAGCATATGAAGGAGGTATTTGATGCAGGCATAGGTTCCTTGTCTTGTAAATGGAACTTTTGTGGCATTTTAAAGCAAATACATCAAGTGTCTTTTTAATTTCTATATATTAGGAGAAAATGACTGGATAATAATAAAATGTACTTGTTTCCACTTCTCCCAATGGAAGAACAAGCTTCTATCTTTCCTAGGAATGGAAATTTTATCATCTTGAACATATATTTTATTTTTAAATCAACCAATGGTTTTTGTCTTTATTCATGTTAGATAGGAGTATGTTCTCCCAAGAAGTGCTTATTGGATTTGTATTGTAACTTCTTTTCTTTAATATGAAGAACATGGAAGCACCATCTAAATTTTGTTTTTGTTTGTTTGTTTGTTTGCAGCGTGGAGACGATCAATGATGGAAACTTTCACATTGTGGAGCTACTTGCCCTGGACCAGAGTCTCTCCCTCTCCGTGGATGGAGGGAGCCCCAAAATCATCACCAACTTGTCAAAGCAGTCCACTCTGAATTTTGACTCCCCACTCTATGTAGGAGGTAAGCACTCTTCCAAATCCAGTGGGTTTTGATGTGTGATTGTCATCAAAGCCTGATTCTGAAGTTATTGGTGCCTGGTCCCATGGTCATTGACCAATACTGATCCATCCCTGAAAGACAGCAAGGATAGAAAAGGAAGAGCCCAAATAAGCTGTTAAGGGACCATTCGTAATCCCAGCTCTGGTTTTAACCAAATGGGTTGTTGGGGTGGAGAAGAACATTGATATTTTTTGTGTCTATCACATGCTAGGTGAGTTACACATTATAGAAATTAATCTTATTATTTAATCTGGTCTATGGACAAAGGAAGTGGTGAGAGGACAAATCAGACAATGAAAAAAATGACAAAACAGGTTTGATGCACACTGTGGAGTGCATGACTTCACCCCAGCTCCCTTGAGGAGGTGAACATATTACCGTGCTGGAATGTCTGGGCCACCAGTGGCTAACTCATGTAGATGACAGGATAATTACTAATGAAATTGAATGAATGAATGAATGAATGAATGAGTTAAATGTATAAATTGCATTGGGGTAATAGAAAGTATTTTTGTTTAGCTGTGACCTTAATGTGGGTGAACAAAAGAGAGGGTTGGGAGGGCAGATGATTTGGTCTTGGAGTGATAAAGACTCTGGACTTCATTTTAAGCAAGAAGAAGTCAGAGGAGTAAATAGGTGAGGAAGGAAGTATCCGCAAAATTCAGAAGGAGCTCAGAGGAGAGGATCCACAAAAGAGAGAGCTTCCACTCTTGCCTCCATCTGGAGGAACCAATATAAACTGAAGACATAGAATTTCAAATTTCAGGCAAAGAAGCATGTGATGTTGAACTGAATGAAATTGCATTGGATTGAGTGAGGCGGATTGACTGATAAAATTAACTTACTTTACAGATAAATAAGATAAAGCTTTTCAAAAGGTCAATGTAACTTATTTCTTCACCAGGACAGGTAATTTCACAAAGTTTGCCTCATTCCCTTCAAAATAATAGTAACTGTTGGCCTCTGCACAATGTCCTCAACCCCTCAAACCCTTCCCAGACAGCTTTGTTTGGAATTGTCCTGAACGTCCAGAACACTTTTATTTTTAATAATTTCTGCGATAGAAAATCTTAGCACTTAGATAGAAAGTTAAAAGTCTTTGGTTCCATTCTGTAAATATTTATTGAGCATCTCCCATGTTCTGTAAACTAAGTTATTACATCTGTCAGGGATATAGAGTTGAAAAAGAATCTCTTCTGTGCCCACAGGCATGGGGAAGGCAGGCACATTTTCAAGTAATCAAATGCCTCCCCTGTTAAGTCTGTGCAGCAAGTTGACTGATGTAGTTGCTTCATGGGAATCACAACTATGAGATTCATTAAAAGACAGAGCCTTCCCTTTGGCCTGGACTACAGTTAACAGCTGTTGCCTTGGGATGGACAAGGCAAGTCACAGAGGCACCTGAGATGTGAGAGAAATTATATTTGCTAAGCACATGCTGTGTGCCAACACAATGCTTCTTTGACAGTCTTATTCTTCAGAGACTTTAGGAAGTAGGTATGATTTTTCTTTGTTTTACAGTCCCAAGAGACAGTTCCAGGGACTTCATAAATCTTGTTCAAGTTCACAAAGCTATGAAGTGATAGACACCTCATTCAAGTCTAGGTCTGTCTGACCCCCAAGCCACCTGCATTGCCAGTCAGTTACTAGCATAGAGCAGAAAGGGAAGCGGTCTACGTTGTGTGGCTTTTTGTTCATTTCTGGATTTGTTCTTCACTTGATATCATTATGCTTCCATTACCAACCATTTCATTCAATGTTTTTAAACCCCTTTAGGATACGGTGGGGTTCCGGGGTGAATTACAGAATCAGAGTGCTTGGGTCAGAACGTTTTTCAATAAAGGAAAACAAAAAGTTTTAAATTCCTAACTAAAACTGGTAATCCTTCTAAGGGTAGAGGGCCCGGCTGTCCATCCAGGCCTGAGGGGAACCACTTCCATCCCCGCCTCACTGCTAGAGAACAGAGTGGGCTCATTTCCTTCCAACTCAAGAGCAAGGGTAGTTCAGATTAAAGAAACACAAGGCGATGGTAGAACCACAGCCCTGAATGCTCTTGGCAAAGGCAGGAGGACCCGGGTTAGCCAAGGAGAGCCCGGTAAACAAGCTGTCCTCTCTCTCCCAGTTTGAAAATAGAGACACACTTCAATGATGACACCAGGCCTTGGGCCCTTTGCAGGAATATTCTCTATCAAAAGAGGGAGGCAGCTTTACCTTCCCTTAGGTCATCAGTTACCCAGGATATAGTCCTTGCTCAATACAAAACAGTCTAATCTTTATGCTTTTCTGTATAATAACCCAATCAGAACATGTGGCATTGCCTGATGGGCTTAAAAAACAATAGTAAAGACCCCTCAATGTGTCACAATCTCCTAATGTCACAGAGGAAGTCAGCTTTGACACTTGATCCCTCTGTTGTCATTTTAAAACATGTAGAGCTTATTAAGGCTAAAACCATCTACTAAGTTATCAGTTGACTGATAGATTGATTGACCTCCAGTTACAGCCCATGGCATGGAAGAAAGGCTAAAAGGAACAGCAACAGCGGGATCTACTTCTGCTTATCAATTAAGACCTAGTTCCCTAGTCAGAACTGTGGCGGGTCTGCGAAAGGTTGACTCCGAATACTTCTTCATTGTATGATGTCCTATTGAAAGTAAATATATGTGTGATGGATCAGCATTTACAATTTACTATGATCAAAGCTGGACTTGTTACAGTTGTTAGCTTTGGGAATAAAAGGAACCCACTTCCTAATTGTCCCTGCTGAGGAACATCACCAGTCAGTATTTAACCTTGACACATGCACATATGGACATTGAAATCCACACATATGTGATGGACAGATAAGAGTAAATTAGAAGAACTTACCCCATAGCAAGGAATTTCCTGTCATGGTCCTCTCCTGGCAATGGCAGGCTTCATCTTTCTGACCCAGCTCTACACTGTAGCCCAGTCTCCAAGGCCAGATGGACATAGACTAAAAGCCTAAACTCATAGAACTGCAAAGCCAAGTGCATAGTTCAGTACCCGTCAAAGTGTGATGGGGAACCACCTGCATCAGAATCACCTGAGTTGCAGGTTAACATTTAAATCCCTGCATGACACACCTTTCTGCTGAGTCAGCATCTCAGGGAGGGGAGAGAAGGGGGTCGGGGAGCCGCCTTCCGGGATTGAGCTTCTGCTGGTTCTTATGTATGACCAGCTTGGACACAACTGTTTTAGTCCATCCATCCATGTTATAGATGAGAAAACCAAGCCCTAGACTGGCCCAAGTGCATCCAGAACCAACAATAAAGACTTCAACCTCTAGCCTTGTGATGCTGTGCACTTAGCTGTCTGACTCTGGCTCCTTTGAATGGAAAAGATGATGATGCCATGAGGCAGGGCCCAGAGAGTTCTCAGGTTCTTGGTCTTTGTCACCATTGAACCCCCTAGGAAGTGAGAGCCAGGGCTTTCCCCCCTTGAGCCCCCCAGCCAGAAGCTCAGAGTCCAGGCACAAGGAGGACATGAACAGCCAGGGGGAAGTCAGCTGTTCTGCGAGCCTCCACCGTCCTCCCCTTCTCCCACCGCAAACTGGACAGTTGCCTCCTGTAGGATCTCATCCAGGAGCTATTTCAGGGTCTGGCTTAGGCCGTGGAAAGATTCCTCAGTGTTGCCAAATGTGGGTTACTCCATGGCTGCCACTAGTGGAATGAATATATACAAAGATTGCTAATTCTGTGTTTGGAGGAATTTCTTCTGTATTTCCGATGTCTTGGAATAGGATGGTTTCACTCTCAATTAGCAAGAAAAACAATGATGTGAATGAGGTGCTGTCCTGACAGGAAGCATGGCGAGTGTCTGCGGCACTGGCATCCACGGCTGTGCTCCGGATGCTCTCAGTGGGGACCTGGATTAGTTGCTAGCTTAGAATTTGGCAGGACCAGGGTCACGGTCACTGTGAACCACCAGCTCTCACCCTCTGGATCCGGATGGACTGAACGGTGACGAGAGCTTGCAGAGGTTCACCTCATCAGCCTGACTCTAACTCAGTCCTGCTGGGTGGCATTGAGTAGACCCTTGGGTCCTGGGCCTTTCGTCTTTAAGAGGCAGGATTAGTCAGAGATTACTAACCTTGCTCTGTGGAACTCTAGGCTTCCTGGGGGTGTGTCCAGGTAGAGGGGGTGAGTGTGGAGAGGGGAGAGAGCACTACCCCCTCCGCCTTCCCAATCCTGCCTTTTGGGAACAGTAGCTCAGCTTTTAGGTTTTATATATGAATGCCTTTGTGTCAGGTTTGGTTTGAAACAAATATTAAAAATTGAAGATTGACCATCAGTGAACTAGGTCCTTCCTCTTGTACATTAAATTTGCCAGAGTCTTTTCTAAAAAAGAAAAGCAGAGAACACACATCTCGCCCGACTGGTATCGCTCAGTGGTTGAGTTGTAAACTATGAACCAGGAGGTCATGGTTCAATTCCCAGTCAGGGTACATGCCCGCGTTGCAGGCTCCATCCCCAGTGTGGGGCATTCAGGAGGCAGCTGATCAGTGATTCTCTCTCATTGTTGAAGTTTCTTTTTTCCTCTCCCTTCCTTTCTGAAATCAATAAAAATATATTTAAAACACACACACACACACACACACACACACACACACACACACATCTCTTCTCCCTCCCCACCCTGCCCAGAAAATCGGATCAAGGAGGTCTGGGCTGAGGTCCCAAGCAACAGTATTTCTTCAAAGAGCCCATGGGATTCCAAAGTGCATCCAGGTTGAGACCACAGGACCGGGTGCTCATGCCATCAGTTTCTCCTATAGACGTGTCCCACAGACTGCCACCCTGCGGGAAGAGCTAAGAGCATCTGGTGGTAAATGGTGAGGGTTCCCCAAAGAGCCTGACCTCTGACTCGCTGTCCCTCCCCAGGCATGCCCGGGAAAAACAACGTGGCTGCCGCCCTGCGCCAGGCCCCCGGGCAGAATGGCACCAGTTTCCACGGCTGCATCCGCAACCTCTACATCAACAGCGAGCTGCAGGACTTCCGCAAGGTGCCCATGCAAACCGGCATTCTGCCCGGCTGTGAGCCATGCCACAAGAAGGTGTGCGCCCACGGCACGTGCCAGGCCAGCAGCCAGTCTGGCTTTACCTGTGAGTGTGAGGAAGGATGGACCGGGCCCCTCTGTGACCAGAGGACCAATGACCCCTGTCTTGGAAATAAGTAAGTTCGGGCTACTTGTTAGTGAAACATGCATATGGCAATCCTCAAAGCAAACCTAGGAAAGGGAAGGAAAGAAGAAGAGAAAAAGGGAGGGAGGGAGGGAGGGAGGGAGTTAGCCCCTTAAACTGTCTCCTTCATATTTCTTCCATCATCCTCCATCCTCCTCCTCTCTGCTAATGCATCATCATTCTTGCGTTCCTCCTCTGCAGATGCGTGCATGGCACCTGCCTGCCCATCAACGCCTTCTCCTACAGCTGTAAGTGCCTGGAGGGCCACGGGGGCGTCCTGTGTGATGAAGAGGAGGACCTGTTTAACCCCTGCCAGGCCATCAAGTGTAAGCACGGGAGATGCAGGCTGTCCGGCCTGGGGCAGCCCTACTGCGAATGCAGCAGCGGATACACCGGGGACAGCTGTGACCGAGGTAAGCCAACCAGCTGGGCAACTCCGCGTCTTAAAAAAGCAAGAGGGCCTTGTCTTTGAAAAGAGAGAAAGGGAGACAATGGGAGTGAGTGAGAGGCGGGTGTGAGAGGAGGAAGGCCTGGACTTTGCAGGACTTGTAGTTGCTGCTGCTGATAGGTTTCCCAGTGTCATGAAGGCAGCAGGTGGGAGCTGTCCTAACCTTCGGCATCAAGATTGTACCTGCCTCCGGCTGTCTGCTCCCAAGCTGATCTGCTGTGAAAACCCTCCCTTCTGCCTTATGTGGAAGCACTCTTAACTGTACTCCTTTCTTACCTTTATCTGAGGTTCTCACCCAAATATATTACCAGTTTGTCTCCTGGCACAAAGAGGGAGCTAATAAAGAGGCAGTAGCTTGAGGATAAAATCACCTCTGACATTAGAATCAAAATGGTTTGTCCCAGCACATCATGCAGGTGCGAGGGATGGGATGGGGCTGAGGTGCTAGCCCACCTCTCTCCTCCCTCGTGCCTGTGGGACCAGCTCGCCCTGGCCTCCAGCTGGCCCAGCTTCCGCTGAGTGTATCAGAGGGACCAGACGAGGGGAACGTGCCCATGGAAGCTCTGAGCAGATGGCTCTTTTTGAACTCGTTCCTACCAGGGTAATTTATGAAGTTCGTGGAATGTTCTTTGTATCAAGTAACAGGCTAAATGATATGAAGCCCCAGGTCTAATAAATTAAACCGCGTACTCTCTGAAACGTCTCCCTGCGGTAAACAGATCCAGCTGCTGGGAGTGCAAAAACAGAAGAGGCGCATTTTTGCCATAAAAGAAAAGGGTTAGGGACCCAATTTTCTTGTCAGTCCAGTGGCCATAGTAGTTACAGCTCACACTGACCGTATTCACTGAAAATAAAGGCCCCAAAGAAGCATTTTTTATTTTATTTTTTCAAAGAACAGCAGGCCATGCCACCAGTCCCTATATGCCCTGGAAGTATAACTGACAATAGCAGGAAGGGACCGGGAGGAGAGGCGCCCCCTGCTGGCTCCAGGGCGGATTCGCACTCCCTCTGCCTGACTTAACAGCTTGTGCTCTGTGTTCTTCCCTAGAAGTCTCCTGCCAAGGGGAGCGGATCAGAGATTATTACCAAAAACAACAGGGCTACGCCGCTTGCCAGACAACCAAGAAGGTGTCCCGGCTGGAGTGCAGAGGCGGGTGCGCGGGGGGCCAGTGCTGCGGGCCCCTGCGGAGCAAGCGGCGGAAATACTCCTTCGAATGCACTGACGGGTCGTCCTTCGTGGAGGAGGTCGAGAAGGTGGTCAAGTGCGGCTGCAGCAGGTGCGCCTCCTAACCGCCTCCCCGGGGCTGCTGTCTTGGCAGATGCTGTCTCCTGCTTGGCCACGCTGGACTCGCGAATGCTTCCTAGTGGAAATATTTGAAATATATTGTAAAATACAGAACAGACTTATTTTTATTATGAGAATAAAGACTTTTTTTTTCCTGCATTTGGAAGAAAAAAAAAAAAAGAAATGCGTGAACCACAGCTTCCCCGACACCAGAGACGTGGGAAGGGAGGTAAACCCCGAGGCATTGGAACAGCGATGGGGACGAAGCACATACCCAGGGAGCCAACCGCAAGCCTGAACTTGAACTTGCCCAGAGCACAGGCCCCTGAGCCCTCATCTGAGTCACTGCGGTCCAAGGGGACCAAGCACATGTGTGAGTGAGGATGCGAGGCGGAGGGATGGAGCCCAGGATTCGCAGATAGGACAGATGGATGAGAAATATTTTGTGCAAAATATAGAGTCCCCGGGAGACCTGGGTCCCATTCGTGAGAGATAGGATGGGGGCGCTAAAATGTTATCGTCTTTTTATACAGGTCGGCATGTTAGCACAAGAAGCACACAAAAGTGTTTATCGACCGTTTTCCAGTATTAATTTTTTTTGTAATATAAACGATAAAGGAGATGATAAAGAACCAATAGATTATTGATAAATAAATTAGTAATAATATGATTTTTTTTGTTTCTATGAGTTCTAAACAGCCCTATACAGTATTCTGTTTTCATGAGAAATATTTATTGTATCAAAGTACATTGTACTTAACATGTTAGGCCATCCTTTTGCTGTTTCTTGATGCTTTAATATATATTAATTTATAATTGTCCTGATATTTTTGTACATTTTTCAAACTTAAAAATCAGGATTTTTTTTTTTTGGCAATAGTACTAACATAGGGTGATATCTGGGGATAAAGATGTGTGGGTCTGTTTGTTTACTTGGACATCTGACCACTGGTGTCACTGACCTACTGGCCTCACTCAGGACACCTGCAGAGCCTTGTCAAGTCTCTGGGTGAGACGGTCCTTGTACAGAAAGTGGCCGCTGCAACCTGTCCTCACAGAACAGAGATGGTATGTAGCAATCGACCCTAGAAAGTAGATCTGTTACAAATGAATACGTCCTTGACCTTTTTGGCCCTTTTGGGGGGGTGGAGTGGCAAAAGAAAAGGCTGTAATGACAAGAACTGTGATTTTTTTTCCCAAACAATAAAGCTCCTTTATTACCCTAATGTTCCCATGTTAACATGTTTGCTGCTAAATTATAATGTAGAATTGAGAGTGATTTATAGTGGATCGTGCTCTTCCCTCCTCAGAATCCCAGGGTACCCTGTGAAGATGCAGATGTTTCTTTCCAAGAGCTCTTTTTACAAAGACAATTAGATGTACATGTATAATTCGGTGTGCTCTGTCTTTCTCCGGACTAATATCAGTGACACTACTGATGTTTGTAAATTAAACAGATATTTACTGCATTAACAGCTTGGTGAATTTCTTAGAAATTGCACAATGTTTAGAGTCCCGGCCTTAAGAATCCCTTAATCGTAGTGATTCCGAAAGAGCAGAGAAGAGAACCTGTACTTTCTGTTGTCAAAAGGTGGCTTGCAGTTAGCCTAGTGTCAAGTCTGGGGACTTGGGAATGACCACATGGGAGAGATGAGTAGAAGGACGCATTCTATGCTAGCAGAAAAGGTGCCTATTCCATTCATTTCTTCCCCAAACAGAACAAGGTGTAATCTAAGTAAAGCACAAATGGTATTTTTTATTTTGTTCTTTTTTCCTCAATTAGAACCAGATGGAAAACAATGAAAGACCAGGACTTCCTTTCTTCCAGGTCATTCAGAAGAAGTTAGTAATGGTGAGGTCCCACCCAGAACAGGGAAATTGCATCATCCTAAGATGCTTTCTTCATTTTCCTGTAAAAATATCATGATCACACACACACACACACACACACACACACACACACACACACACAGTCTCTCACAGACACAAATTGTTCAAACATGTATTCATTCTTGTTTTAAATGTCTACATTTTAATGATAGAAATACATAGTGATAGTAAAACTTTTTTTTTTTTAATTTCCATCTGCTGCTTCTTTTTTCCCCCCAAGAGTTGTGGGTCATTCATTAAGCAAAGAACATATAGGATAATGATATGGTTTAGATTTGTGTTTATGGGTATATAGCTACTGTTTTTTCTATGCCAGGCACTATGCCAAGGGCTTTCTCTGAGATACCTCATTCAACGCTCACTGCAAACCTCCGTATGGGGTTGTCACGCTCCCTACTTTACACAGGCATAAACAGCCAGAACAGAGAAGCTGCAATCCTGTGTCCATGTTCAAGAGATGCAGGCAGCAGCTCAGTAACTACAGCCCTCCACTGAGGTTCTTTTAACCCTCTGAGCCTCATTTCCAAAGCTCAATTTTTCTCTCTCTTGATCATGTTGATTTAAGTAATCTAGATTAGAGACATTTGTTTTGTTTTTTTTTTTTTACAGGAAAAACAAGAGAAGTCTTAGTAGTTTCCAAACTGTATTCTTTCCTCTTTCCTGCCTATAAAAGCACAAAATAGAATTATGCTTGCCTGAGATTTGGGCTGAGTTAGCAAGTTTCCTAGGGGATTGTTTGCCCCAGGATGGCACTACTTTCTCCACAGGAGCCCTTCTTTGAGAAAATTCAATAGCCAAATAATTCCCAGCAAATGAGACAAATTAAGGGCAATTGTTCATAGGCTCCTCACTTTTAAAGCCTTGACCATAAGATTACTTTAAGAAGGAAACTAACTATTCTAGAGAATTCCCAACAGACTGCAATCATTAAAAAACATTTTGCACATTTCAGAATCAAAGCTACTACACAAAATAATGTACATTTGTAATTTGCAAAGATAGAGCGATTAAACATCTTTAATGTGTTTTTTAAATTCTCACACTAGTGAGGCACCATCAGGAAATGCCATGGATATTTGACATGTGTTCAATTTAAGATATGTTTATTAAATAACTATTTCAATCTTTTCAGATTTCCTGAAATTATTTCTAAGCAAGAATAGACTAACCCTGGTTTTAAAATTGCTCTGAGCATTTTTTTTTTTTTGAAGGCTTGCTTAGTTAGCAATTCTTTCTGGAGAAATGGTTGAAAGAATTTGAAATTGATTCAGGACTTAAAGGTTTTAAGCCTTATGGTATCATCTGCCTCGTAGTGTGACCATTACTTCAAAATGAATGTTTGTGAAAATATATAGATTATAAAAAGTATATGAATCTAATCTAATAATAGACAAATATGCAAATTGACCGCACCTTCGCTACACCTAAGCCACGCCCACCAACCAATCAGGACGAGTATGCAAATTGCCCCAACAAAGATGGCGGCTAATTTGCATATCAAGACAGTGTCGAAAGAAGCCAAGAGCTGCAAAGGGGAGTAAAGCTTCGAAGAAGCAAGCAAGCCAGGGGGGCGGGGGGAGGAGAAGGGAGGAGCGAAGTCAGGGCCGTGGGCGAAGGGAAACGAAGGCGGGCTGGAGGAGAAGGCGAGCGGCAAGGGCGGGGCGGAGGCGGGGCCGGGGGCGAAGGGAAACGAAGGCGGGCTGGAGGAGAAGGCGAGGCCGGTGACAAGGGCGGGGCGGTGGGGGGGCCGGGGGCGAAGGGAAACGCGGGCGGGCTGGAGGAGAAGGCGAGGCGGGCGGCAAGGGCGGGCCGGAGGTGGGGCCGGGGGCGAAGGGAAGCGTGGGGCGGGCTGGAGGAGAAGGCGGGGCCGGCGGCAAGGGCGGAGCGGAGGCGGGGCCGGGGGCGAAGGGAAACGCAGGCGGGCCGGAGGAGAAGGCGGGGCCGGTGACAAGGGCGGGGCGGAGGCGGGGCCGGGGGCGAAGGGAAAAGCAGGCGGGCTGGAGGAGAAGGCGGGGCCGGTGACAAGGGCGGGGCGGAGGCGGGGCCGGGGGCGAAGGGAAAAGCAGGCGGGCCGGAGGAGAAGGTGAGGCGGGCGGCAAGGGCGGGGCGGAGGCGGGGCCGGGCCCGAGGAGAAGGTGAGGCGGGCGGCAAGGGCGGGGCGGAGGCGGGCGACAATGGCGGAGCAAAGGGAAACGCGGGCGGGCTGGAGGAGAAGGTGAGGCGGGTGATAAAGGCGGAGCGGAGGCGGGGCCGGGGGCGAAGGGAAACGCGGGCGGGCCAGAGGAGAAGGCGAGGCGGGCGGCAAGGGAAGAACGGAGGCGGGGTAGAGTGCAGCAGGAAATCCCATTGCAGGAATTTTCCTGCAACGGGAAAGCTAGTCTTTATATAAAGTATATAAATCTATGTAAATTACATAAGCTATTTTCATCTTAATCATGTCTGTGTCCTCAAATTTCATTTAAAAACACATTTTTACTTTCTATCTTCGATCACGTGCAAGAAACTATGCTAAACTTTGATACATAGTGTCAGATAAAGCACACCTCTTCTGCCATTTTATGTATTTTTTGTTAATCCTCACCTGAGGATATTTTTCCATTGCTCTTCAGAGAGAGTAGAAGGAAGGAAGGGAGGAAGAGAGAGGGGGAGATAAAACATTGATGTGAGAGAGGCACATTGACTGGTTGCCTCCCACACGCACCCCAACCAGGGGTGGCGAGTGAAACCGCAATGGAGGTACAAGCCCTTGACCTGGAATTGAACCCAAGACCCTTGGGTGCACAGGCTGATGCCCTAATCACTGAGCACCACTGGCCAGTGCTCTTCTGCCATTTTAGAGCAAACACTCTATGCAGGTGGAGTAGAGATTAGAGTAGGTAATAGATTTTATACAAATGACCATACTGATATTATTTTCAGATTGTGGTAAGGGCCCTCAACGGAATTATGATATAGAACATAGCATAACAGTGGATTCATATTGAGAGGTCAGGGACT
Source organism: Eptesicus fuscus (assembly GCF_027574615.1). NCBI lineage: Eukaryota > Metazoa > Chordata > Mammalia > Chiroptera > Vespertilionidae > Eptesicus > Eptesicus fuscus. The sequence continues at coordinate 106,631,929 of NC_072474.1, read as the reverse complement.
GCCTCTGTGGAGAGGTGACATGTAAGCTGAGTCATAAAGAATAACGTAGGATCTAGGACGGAGGCGGGTGGAAGTATATGTGGGGGTCAAGGGTGGGGTCCATGCAGAGAAAGCAGCGTGTGAGCAGGCCTGAGTCGCGAAAGAACTCTGCCATGGTCCAGGAAACAAAAGAAGTAAGTCTGGCCAGGGTGAGGCATATGTTTATTTCACGGGTGGAATACAGTGGCTACTTCCTGCCTTTATAAACTCACTCCATAGAGTCCACATTTTTCTTTTGAGCATCTGTTTGCAGTGAACTTTTAAAATGTCAACAAAAAATGGATTTCCATTTTTTTTTACTTATTTATTTATTTATTTATTTATTTTTATTGATTTTTTACAGAGAGGAAGAGAGAGGGATAGAGAGTTAGAAACATCGATGACAGAGAAACATCGATCAGCTGCCTCCTGCACACCCCCTACTGGGGATGTGCCCGCAACGAAGGTACATGCCCTTGACCGGAATCGAACCTGGGACCCTTGAATCCGCAGGCCGACGCTCTATCCACTGAGCCAAACCGGTTTCGGCTAGATTTCCATTTTAAAATAACAACTAGTTAGTTGTGTTTAAGGCAGTTCCCCCAACTGCCAAATTAAATACCTCTGAAGATGCAGAAAATATAAACCCTTACAATAGCACTAAAAAATAAGAATACTAATACAACTTGAATTTAGAGGAATTTTCCCGAACTCAAAAGCCGATGAGGCTGGGTTGAAATAAGTCACTGCTGGCCAACACATGCTTTGAAACTGAAGTGCATTCCTTTCTCTGGATCCCAAGGCCAGAGGCTCAGGAAGTGCGTCAGAAGGAAAACATCAAATATCTGTGCATTAAGGTGTGACCGTGCGAGGATATTAGAAAGCTGTACCTCCAACTGGCAAGGTAAAATCTTTCTTCATCTACTAGGATGTTCCAGTCTCATCAATGGTACCAAAACTGCAAGAAATACTAGGGAAGAGCAATAGTGTTTCTCTGAATCTCAAGAGATATAGTCTATAAATAAACTATTGGAGATGTGGATTAAGCCTAGAAGAGCCATGATAGCAATGCATGCCTAGAATGATGGAAAGAGGGAAGTACTTGGTCAATACAGAAAATCAAAGAACAATTGCAGTATATTGACTCCCTATTGAGCTAATGAAATGATTTAAGCAAAAGCATGTGGTGGAAATAATACAAGTTATATTTAGGGTGAGGGCTAAGTAGTGCAGAGTTCTTTGGTCGGCCTATAAGTCTACTAAGATTATCTGAGTAGGAGAATGATTTCTCCAGACCTACGGTATGGAATTTTTAGATGGCTGCAGAATTTAAAATGAATTGATCAGGTGATTATTTCTTAAGTCTAAAAAAAATGGTATATGTCAGGATTGAAAAGGGAAAAATATGGCAAATGAATTTGAAGTGACAACACAGACTGTACTGTGACAGTGGGAGAATTAATAATTCACAATGACATTGGATATGTTTGGGAGGGAAGAAGGGGAAATCAAGTCTGACTCTTTGTTTTGAGCTTGACTATTTGCTTCTGCTTTTCTGATGCACAAGAATTGAAGATTTGGTTGCAGTATGGGGACTGCATAGGGATGGAAACAGCTTGAGGACCAGAGTTCTTAACCAGGGAAGCCCAACTTTCTGCCCTCAACCCATCCTCCAACCAACTGTTGAATGAAAATGATAAATTCCTCTAGATCATGTTTTTTTTTTTAATATATTTTATTGATTTTTGTACAGAGAGGAAGGGAGAGAGATAGAGAGTTAGAAACATCGATGAGAGAGAAACATCGATCAGCTGCCTTCGGCACTCCCCTACTGGGGATGTGCCCGCAACCAAGGTACGTGCCCTTGACCGGAATCGAATCTGGGACCCCTCAGTCCACAGGCTGACGCTCTATCCACTGAGCCAAACCGGTTTTGGCTAGATCATGTTTTTAATATCTTTACTTAAATATCTTCAATCAACTCTCTGTAGAATAAAAATTCAAACTCTTTAGTATGGTATTCCAAATCCCTCCTAATGCAACCTTCTCAAGCCTTCCATGTGTGCTGTTGGATTGACAAATGGTAGGAAAGACTATTTTAAAACAAATTGTGGGATGAGCTACCTAAAACCATAGATATAAGATTCACCCACATAGAAGTGGTAGTTGAAGCCAAGAAAATGAGTGAGTTAATTTAAAGACACAATTGAATGGACATGATCAGAGGACTAGGACTCAACTTTAGTGGATGCTCACATTTCTGGAATGGAGTGATTCCAGAATGGAGCTGAAGAAAGAACAAGTTGAATAGAGTCATGAAGAAGTAGCTGGATAGTCATGGGTGAGGAGTAGAGGTTGTGAGAGAAAACGACCCTCTCAAAAAGTCTAAAAGCTAAGGAAGAGGAGAGTCAGGATGGCAACTGGAAGAGTTGGTGAGGTCTCTAGGCTCTCATTCAGTGAGTCAGTAAGAATTGGTTAACCCCTTATAAGTCACAGCCTTCAAAGGTATGGGGCAAACACTAGAGGTATGTCCTAGAAGGAATAGACGAATCTGGAAGAGCAAGACCAAACTGGGTCATCAATGACATGGGCTAGTGGAACAAAGGGAGACAAAATGTAGGGCCCAGACACAGTGGGGTTGAGGGCAGAGGATGCCGGAGAGTGAGAAGCCACCAGATCACCCCAATGAAGTGAAGAGAATAACATGTAGGCAAGAATTCTTTTCCAAGTGGATTTCTCTTTTGCCTTCCTCTTCCTCCAAGAAAGGGGAAATGGAGGACCCTTATGAGTGCACACAGTGTGCAGAGATATAAAATTCAGCCGAGGGCAGCCATTGCCATCCTGCGTTTGGAAGTAGCTTTGTCTTTGTGTCAATATGCGGGTGGCTGAATTTGGATTCTAAAGAAAATCAAACACTGAAAAAAAGCACACATACACACAACAGAGGGAGTGGGAGAAACTGCCACAGAGACAATTGTCTCAACGTCTTGCTACCATTAATCTTACTCTCCTTCCTTGAAGTGGCTGGAATTATTTTCAGTTTGTTCACACAGACTGTGGCAGAGAGATTAAGTGACTCGCCCAAGGTCACACAATCCAACTCCTCTGCCTCCAACCTTAATGCAGTATTGATTTCACGGAATGGGTAGGCAGCGTCTGTGAAGGGTCGCATGCGGTGAATGCTGGAGAAATGTGTTTCTCAGGCGGAGTTATTTTGGCTTTGTAAGAAAAATGCCCATTAAGAGCACTCATTTTCCCAATAAAAACACATTAAAATCTTCTTTTATCTCTCATTTGGTGAAGGAAAATAAATAGCGCTTTTCGGTGGAATGTGCTTCCAGGAACTGAGACTGGAGAGGTGGGATGAGTTCTCTGAGGCTGCTGCAGGGTTCCAGCTCACCGTTCCGGTCAGGTGCGGCCCTTGGAGTGAGCGGACAGGAAGCAATTCATTCTTTTGCTGAGATAGTCACAAGGGCAGGATCAAACATGCCCTAGTTGCAAAGTCATTTCAGGTGTCATTGCATCCTTTGTAACAAAAACAACCACATGGAATAAACTACACTGAGAGTCCCTTTGAATGAGCGTGCCCGATAACCTCTCTGTCCACAATCTGAGGCGTGCATATTCCAGAAAGGGAAATATGCGTGTCTATAAACTGCCTAATCTTGCAGTTACTTGATCCTACTTGGTTTCTGCTCACAATATTACCATTCAATTACCTCGAACATCCGTTCTTACTTTCAATTACATCTCCACATTGATTTTCTCATTTCTATTATTCCTACGTTAGCTGCCATTCTTCTCTTCTGATGCCTGTCAGCTCCTTTTTGGAGCTGTGAAATTAGCAGGAACACATTCCTGAATGACACGCACAATGCTCTGTTTGATTAGAAATGTCTCGTATCATTTGGCAGGAAAAGCATGGTGATCTTACAATGCAGGAAATGAAATAGAATCCCTATATCTCTGTCTCCTCGTTTAATCTTATTTGCCTTTTTTTCCCCTTTCTTCTAAATGCCTCCATATTTTAAAGAATTAACATCCGATTGTACCAATAAAATAGGCTGAAAATGAAGAGCTGTCGTATAGCAATTTCCATCACAGCTGTGATCACAACACAGCACACACTATCACTCCTATAGCATTCAGAACAGGCTCAGCTCTGATTCAGCCTAGAAGGACACTACACAAGGGAATGAACACTAGGGGTGATGGTGACTGGGGCAATCTTGAAGCATGACTCCCAGACACAGTGTCTACGATAAGAGTTAGTCATTTGCATGGGAGAATGCCAAAGGAAGCGCTGGCCAGCGACTAACTCTGGGCCAAACTCTAAAGTAAAGAAATCTATGTCTGATATCTTCCCTAAAACATAGAGCTCCAGACCATTACTACTTCACCCAAGTGCTTTTCTTGTTCTAAACTCTCAAATACTAGTCTTCCTGGTAGACTGTGTGCTACTCGATATCTATGGACCTTCGCATCCCAAAATGTAGTTGTTTAGTACATTTTGAATGATTGCACATGCTAGGTGCTGGGTAGAAAATACTGAACAAAAGAGAGGGGCCCTCTGTCCTGTGGGACTTATGCTCTAGTTGGGAAGCCAAGAAATCAACTAAACCAACAAATAATTATATAATTCAAAATTGTAATAAGTTTTGTGAGGGCTCTTGAAATAGAAAAGAATAGGAAGGAGCCTATTTTGATGTAAGGTGGTCAGAAAAGATTTCAGTGTGGAGGTGATCTTTGAGCGAGACCTCACATCGGATAAGGAGCTCCACCAATAAAGAAAAGCATTGTAGGAAGAAAGAGAATCAGCCTGCAGAGGTCTGTGGTGAGAAGTGTGTTGGAGAACCAGAGAGGATGAATGAGGCTATGGCACCCAGAGGGGAGACGTGGCATTAGCTGGCACTGGAAAGGGAAGCTGAGGCTGCCTGCTTGGTCATGAAGCACTTTGTAAGGGACAGAATTTAAAAATGTATTCAGCATCAGATATGAAGTCACTGAATATTATTAAAAACATATTTGATATTAACTAAGAAGTGTAAGCTCTTCCCAAATACTCCATCTAAGAGAGACCATTGAACTCCTTTCCACTCCTCCCTCCCTCCCTCTTCAACAGCCTTGCTCTTCATGCCCCTTCCCTTCCACTCCCCTGTGTTTTCAGCTGTGTTTTCTCCCCTGGGCAGCTAGCATTCAGGGATGAGGCACAGTCTCCCTGCTCTTCTTGAATAACATGGAGATGGTGACAGAATGAAGCTAATCTTTCTTTCTCGGGAAAAAGAAGCCAGACCCGGGTCTTAGTACAGTGTTTCCTGTTCCTCAGGAGAGACCCCACTAATGCCACCAACTACAGGGCATCCAAAAGGTAAAGTTCATTCATCTCAATATTGTGAAGGATTTTTACCTCCTTTCTTCTCCAAGCCAAGACTTTTCCAGCCCCTGAAGTCAGTGCCAGCATAATTTGCTCAAAAAATGTCTATGTGCTAGATCAGGGGTCTGCGAATTTTTCCTGTAAATAGCAAGGTAGTAAATACTTTTAGCCTCGTGGCCATATGGTCTCTTTTGCAACCACTCAACTCTGCCACAGGTAATCTGTAAACTTCATTTATAGACACTGAATTTTATATTTTGTATAATTTTCATATTCATGTGTCATGAAATATTATTCTTCTTTTGATTTTTTTTCAAACATTTAAAAATGTCAAAGCCATTCTTAGCTCACAGGCCATAGAAAAATAGGCATCAAGCCAAATTAGGCCCACAGGCCATGGTTTGCTGACCCCTGTGCTAGATAATTGCAATACAATATAGGGAAGCTGTTATTCTCTGTTCTGGAAAAACTAATAGTCACATTCAAGACATGGTCACATGATCAAATAATTGCCCCATAAAGTGCTAAGTACCATAACCACAACATGGACAAAGAGCTGTGGAAGATTAAAGAAAGAACGACTGAGAAACCCATTGGGAAGGAGCTGGGTCGCTGAATGACCACATAGAGCAGAGCCAACCCAACCAGCCGGGACCCCTTGCCTCAGCACTATTACAGGATAAATACGTTTCTGTGGCTTTCAAGTCATTATATTCTGGGGCCCTTTCTTTTTTTTTATATATATATTATAATATATTTTATTGATTTCTTACAGAGAGGAAGGGAAAGGGATAGAGAGTTAGAAACATTGAGAGAGAAACATCGACCAGCTGCCTCCTGCACACCCCCCCCACAGGGGATGTGCCCGCAACCAAGGTACATGCCCTTGACCAGAATCGAACCCGGGACTCTTCAGTCCGCAGGCCGACGGTCTATCCACTCAGCCAAACCGGTTTCGGCTATTGTGGGGCCCTTTCTAACAGCACCTTTCTTTACCTTCACCAGTGCACCAGGGGTCATTGTGGATAACAAATGAGACCATCCATGAAAAGTGCTTAGGTCATTGTTTGACACCTGGTAAATAATAATTTATTATTATTATTATTATTCTTTCTAAGGTACAATCTTCTTGGCATGATCTGAAGCCCGCCAGCCCCCCTCCAAAAAAAATCAGAGATGTTGATATAAGAATTACAGGAATTGGATTCAATCATAAGAACTCGATCTGGACAGATCAAAACATCAAATCATGGCATATAATAATGATAACAATGCTTACTATGATTGAGGGCCTACTGTGTGCCAGGCCCTGCACTAGGAGATTCATTCTTACAGCATTCTTTTGGATATGTATTCATATCTTGTTATTTTCCTGTTCAGAAACAAAGACCATGGAAATAACGGAACATTAATCTTAAAGGCAATCATCATTTGAGTCGAAGAAAAAAGCAACCCTACCTCAATCAAGATTCTCACTAAACTTTTAGATAGCTGGAAATGTAGCTGACATTTAGGAGGATATAACAAATGACCCACATGCAGGGAGTTTCTGAGCCATCTGAGGGAATGTTAAGTAACATGCAACGTTTTAATTCCATTTGTCTGGCTCCTCCAGAGCTCGCTCTTAAGGGACTCTAATCATTAATCACCCAAAGACTTTGTGTCTGCATTCAGGCTGCCTTTTCTGGGAAAATGATATATCTTGAATTTTAAAGTCACAGTCATGGTCCCCAAACGAGGCCGGAGTACTAACTTTTACTATTACCCTCACCATCAGGGTCTCTAGACCTACAGGACAGTAGCAGTTTTCTCTCTGGGGCTATGACTTTGTATAAATATGCATGCAAATATAATAGGACTTTGTACGGGAAAAGTTTCTACAAATTACTGCACAGACTCTGTATTTTCATTAAGAAGATATTCTGGGACCATAAAAGCAGTGTTCGACTCTGGAGTAAATTCCCTGACATTTAGAACTCAGGAAGTGTTTTCCCAGAAAAAAAAAAAAGAAAAGAAGAAGAAGAAGAAGAAGAAGAAGAAGAAAAGAAAAAGAAAATTTACACCACATGAATAAATTCCCAGCTAATCCTCCCCTCTCCCCAGCCGCCATCAACCATCCCCAACCCCACTCTTCTTCTCCCTGGCCTTGGACCAGCCCAGGACAAACAGAGCAGCTGCCAAAGGAAGTGATCACTCCAGGTTGCAAACGTCTTAGTTTCCAAGACAGACAAAGGGATATGAAAAAGGAAAAAAAAAAAAAGTCACAATCTCAGTTGTAGAGAAACAAGGGGAGTCCAGGGGCTACTTGAACCTCATGGCAGTGGTTATGGCAAGGACTCCTTTCTTAGCCAAACTTTCATCAGGCTCCTTGGAGTCCTCTTCCTGACTAGGTCTTGTCCTTTGCCTGCTGAGCTCGGTTTTAGCAAAGAATCTTACTAAGTCAGTTTATCAAGAATCCCTCCCACCCTGGATAGCCAATAGAGCTTCTCTAACATCATTCTTGGTCTTTAATTAAGTTCTTCTTATCCTCCCACTAGTTAATGCCTAACAAAGGTTTTCTTGGTAATTTTCCATCTAGTCCCTCACCCTGCCCACTGCCTGTAAATCACTACATTTTCTAATTGTATTCAGGGTTGAGTTCAATCTCACTCCCCTATTGCAGTAGTCTTGCGTAAAGACTTCCTTGCCATTTTTAGTAAGTGTCCAGGCACAATGTTTCTTTTACAACCGTGAAACTAGGGCTGGAATTATCTATGTATTTTGTGTGACTATAGTGAGCTGTAGATTTTGTGTAGACTCTCAATATGTATCCTGCATAGACACTCTCATAACCAGGTTTTCAAACAAATTGATGGCAGAACCTGAGCTTGCTTGTTATTTCTTATTGACCTTCTATTATCCTTTAGCAAGTTGTTTAACCTGGACAGGTGTCAATGCTTCATTAAATTAACACTTGTTAAGTGGAACACAGGGTGGATGGTGAGCAGAATTTAACAACAGACCAAAGGGGAATTGAAATAAAGAAGTTTTATTACTCATAGGTCCTGGAGGAAGTAAATGGTGTTCCTCAAGAGGTCAACGGGGAGGTCAAGGCCGGGGTTCCGGCTGAGAGAGAGGTAAGACCTGAGGCATATGCCTTTATTAGGGTTTTTGGGTGAAATGATTTGAGATTTCTGTGCTAAGTCTAGTTTGGTCAATTCAAACCAAAAAGGACCTGGGAGACAGGGGAAACTGTTGCTCACAAAGACTGTTGGGGAAGTCATATCAGGAACTTGGCTATAACTATGCAGGCTGTTATTTAGCATATGCACTTACATGAGATGGCTAGTATCAATTTAAGGCCCCTGCAGGTTGTTTGGCCAAATAAAATGGATACTAAGACAGCAATACCATGGTATAGCCTAGATAAATTGTTGACAACAGGCTGTGATTTCTTCATCGGTTAGACTAGGTAAGAATAGCTGTTCCTCCCAAGTCAAAGAGGTTGTCCTGAAGTTCAGTGAGGAAACCAAGTAAGGATGTTAGTGGCGAAACAACACCATACCGTTACCAGACCTTGGTTCAGCAATCCCAGTTCTTGAGTTTGGCTGAGAAAGAATTCAGAGACAAGGAAGTCAAATTACAGGAGAAAGTTTGTTTAGAAAGTCAGAGGTAGAAAAAGTGAGCCAGCTGGGCTGCGTGGGCTTAGGAAACTAGTTACAGAGGCAAAGAAGGCCCCTTGGAGCTTAGGACAAAGGGAGGCAGAGAGAATGTGTCTGGCGGAAGGAGAGGGGGAAAGGCATGGGCATGCTCCAGAGAGAGAAAGAATGCTCTGGGTCCTTCTTCCTAAGGGTTTTAAAGCCAGGGATTTTAGTGGAAGTCTTAGAGGAGGATCTCAATAGAATATTTATCAGCTTTCCAGGTGTGTCCACTCAGAGTTGTGGTCTCCATGGATTGGTCAGGGGGGCATTAGTCACTGCAGCTGGTCTAATGACTAATGACTAATGGCTTTGCCTCTTTTGCTGCTTTTCTGGGCCTGGAGCTGAAACACAACCGAGGCCTATGTATTATTGACCAAAACTCTGTCTCTGTGGTCAACAGACTCCATGCTTTGTTCCTAAGATTATTGATGCTGGTCAGAACCTCATTGTACTGAAGGCTTGATACTTAAGGGAGTAGACATGCAGGGGAGTCATATGAGGCTATTCCCTGGTCCCCTGTTCCTCCTTTAAAAGGGCCATGACTAATGTCATGCCAGGGGAGGAAAGGTGAGGGGAGGGTCGAGCTGCATGACCAGCGATAGGCTAGGGGAGTAAAGATCACCCTGGAGTGAGGACCCACCCTACAATTGTCCCTTACCTGGCTTATAGCTCCTACTCTGCTCATGTCTGTCAACTGCCTACTATATTAAGGACGCTTTGTGAAAGGCCAAGATATATCAAGGGAAGCTGTCATGTTTACTCTGAGGGAGCAAATATTCAGATGATACTAATACATTTTGGGAAATGCTCACAACATATTAACTGAAAAAAGCAGGCAACAGAATAGCATAAGCAATATTCTCCTAATTGTGAACTACATCATGCAAATTGTTAAAGAGAAAACCACAAATGGTGTCACCAGTATTAAAGCCCATGATACCAAGCCTAGATTTAATTTTTGACCTAATTGCTATTTCAACCTCTCCCAGAAATATAATCTTAATCAACCAGTCTGGAATTTTCTGGTCAACACCAATGAGATATTGTGTCCTTGGGCCCTCTCCATTTCCCCATAGATAGAAGAGGCAATCTGCATGATAAAAACCCTGTCCTTCCCTTCCCTCCAAAAAGATGTCCCAGCCTAAAAATAAACCTCTCTTTTCTATTGTTAATAGTGCCCTTGCTTCACCTTTTTTCCTATAAAACCCTTCTATTTTATACAGCCCTTGGGTGCATCCTTTTAGTTGTTGGATTGGATGCTGCCAGATTCAAGAATTGCTTAATAAACCAATTAGGTCTTCAAATTTGCTTATTTGAATTTTGTTCTTCAACAGAAAATTCAGATAAGAAGGAAAACAGTAAAATGTAAACAGTTGTGGGGTGTTTTTTTTTGTGTGTGTGTTTTTTTTTTTTTTTGTTTTTTTTTTGCTAATGGGCCTGTTTTATACCAGCACAAATTTTCCATGTGATTGAAAATTGGAGTGAGTAGGTGGTTGGAAAACCTGTTGAAGGGACACTTGGCAACAGATACTGAGGCTTCCCCAGGTTCACCGGGAAGTTACCTTATAGAACTGGCCTTTAGTTATCTCCCACACCCCTCCCCTAGGGTTTCTACCTTTTCTCTCTTCCTCTGCCTGGCCTCCCTCTCTCTCTCTCTTGCTCTCTTTCAAGAGGGGAACCAAATTGTTTCCTCCACACCCAGGCCCTTTGTCTGGCTCATCTTCTAAATGTCTCTTGCCTTCACAAAATGAAAACCAAGAGAGGAATTGTGTTGAATAAATTTTTCTCCATCCATCTCATTGTCTCTACCTCACTGTTATTATTTTGTATGTGAATATAAAATGGATACTGCAGCCCTAGCCAGTTTGGCTCAGTGGATAGAGCGTCGGCCTGTGGACTGAGGGTCCCAGGTTCTCTTCTGGCCAAGGGCACATGCCTGGGTTGCGGGCTAGATCCCCAGTGGGGGGCCTGCAGGAGATAGCCGATCAATAATTCTCTCTCATCATTGATGTTTCTATCTCTCTCTAACTCTTCTTTCCTCTCTGAAATCAATAAAGAAATATATTTTATAATAAATAAATAAATAAAATGGATATTGCATGTAAAAACCCTGTGAACTGCAGATCACTATGGATATAAAAATTGGCCATTTCTTATCATTCTTGGTTACTCTTATTGTAGTACTTGTGATACTGTTAGTTGAATTAGAACTGAAAGTGTGGTTGTCTTTCTCCTACTCCATACCACAAGTTCTATGCAGGCAAGGGAATCTTCTCTGTGATATGCTCAATGCATGGCCTGTGATAGCTGTTAAACATATTTAGGGGATTGTAGGAGTCAATATGTTTGATAAAAAATAGAAATTTAATCAGAGGATTGGTTCCTTAGTAACAAATGAGATTGTGGAGCAGGGCAGAAGCTACCTAGCCAGGGTTTAAATCCCAGCTGTTAGTAGGAAGTTAGACATGAGTGGCTGGGGTGGGGCCTGTTTTGGGGTCCTGACAGGGGTCAGACCAACAATGCCTTCATACCGCCTCTCCATGGGCAGCACAGCAGTCAGCACAGCTCGCATGTGCAGATTTGGAACAAGCCAGTTCTTGGAGCAAGCTGAGAAAAAAATGACATGGCCCTGGAGTAATTATGATAAAATTTGCATTGTGGTTTTGACACCCCAGCCCACCCCAGCCCACCCCACTTCACCCCGCCCCCCACCTTGGGTTTTCTGTATGCATTATGAATAAGGGCATGCACAGAAGATGTATCCTATATAATAAAAGGGTAATATGCAAATCAACCCAAAGGCGAAACAACTGGTCGCTATGATGCGCACTGACCACCAGGGGGAAGATGCTCAGGAGCTGCCCCCTAGTGGTCAGTGCACTCCCACAGGGGGCATGCTGCTCAGCCACAAGCCTGGCTGATGGCTGGCGAGCACAGCAGTGGTGGCGGCAGCACTAAGGTTGTCTGACTGTGGCTTAGGCCCACTCCCCCTGGGACATCCCCTGAGGGCTCCCAGACTGCTAAAGGGTGCAGGCCAGGCTGAGGGACACCCCTTCCTCCAAGTGCACAAATGTTGTGCACCAGGCCTCTAGTGGTTATATGTAATCCTTTTCTGTCAATCATACCAGAATGCAAATGAAATTCTGTACCCAGAAAATCCTTCATTTAAACCATATAACCCAGGAGTTCCAGTCCATTATCTCTCTCAACTGGCCCACTCCTCACTGGGAATGTATCTTCAATAAGTCTCACTTTGCTTTACTTTCATTTTTGTTGACCTTAAAATCTATTCTGAGTCAGTGAGAAGAACCAAGGTCTTAGCTGGTAACCCCAATTGGAAATGCATAAATTGTGACCTTGGCAAGTTATTTAAGCTCTCTGCACTTCATTTTTCTCATTTGCAAACTGAAGATCAAGATATCAGCTGCCATCCAAGTCCTTATAAAGTTATTGATTAAAACACCTGAAGTACTTGAAACAGTTCCTGGGACCCAAATAAGTTTTTGTTAAGTGGTGGTTTTTATTTTATGACTAGAGGCCCGGTGCACGAAATCTGTGCATGGGGGGGGGTGTCCCTCAGCCCAGCCTGCACCTTCTCCAATCTGGCATCCATCTCACAATCCAGGACTGCTGGCTCCCAACTGCTTGTCTGCCTGCCTGCCTTATTACTCCTAACTGCTTCGGCCTGCCAGCCTGATCACCCCCTAACCACTCCCCTGACAGCCTGATCGATGCCTAACTGCTCCCCTACTGGCCCAATTGCCCCTAACTGCCCTCCCATGCTGGCCTGGTCCCCACCAACTGCCCTCCCATGCAGGCATGGTTGCCCCCAACTGCCCTCCCCTGAAGGCCTGGTCCCCCCGCAACTGCCCTCCCATGCAGGCCTTGTCCCTCCCAACTTCCCTCATGGCCCAGAGATTCCATTCCATAGTTGCACTGTTCAATCCAGTAACAGGCTAGCTTAGTTTGTTCCCAACTGTAGTCCATTGCCTGTTGGAGTCCACATGGCCATGGCCTCTAGGGCCACATGGCTATGGAGGGAACATGGACAAGTGCAAGGAAGCAGGAGCAAAACCAGAGGAACAGGAGAGCCAAGAATTTGTTGTTGCGACCCACAGGTTGAGAACCGCTAGCAGGGTCGCCTAAGACCATCGGAAAACACAGATATTTACATTACGATTCATAACAGTAGCTAAATTACAGTTATGAAGTAGCAACGAAAATAATTTCATGGTTAGGGGTCACCACAACATGAGGAACTGTATTAAAGGGTCGTGGCATTAGAAAGGTTGAGAACCACTGTACTAGAGGATCAATGTAGTGGAGGTTAGTTTATATCGGACTTCTGTTTGTATAGCCAAAAGCATTTAGTTCAGTGTTTCTCCTGTAGTAGACTTTTAAGGTATGTGATAAATGCAGTAAAGGGCAATAAAGGGGCTGATCTGAGAACACAGGGACAAGTAGATGCAGTTTTGGAGCCTGGGTAGGTAGGAGGTACTAGGCACCCACAGGTTGATACAGGCCAGTAGCTTTCCAACTGTGGCCATAGACTGGCAGAGGGGCTGGAGGTCAGGTGAGGAAGAGGCTGAGAACTTGGACTCCAGCCCACCCTCCCTACCTTAAGTGAGGGCAACTCATTTTCTTCTAGTTCCCTTTATAGAGGCTTCATATGTGTATAGGACTCTTCTGCTAAAAAAAAAAAAAATTAAAAAATAAAAAAGGAAGAATGATAATTATCACTTCATGCCTATTCAAGTGCTGGCTCAATTAGATAGTGTGGTATTTGGGATTCATTTCAAGTCCCCTCTGCTGCCTGTGTTGACTTCAGAATGTTGTAAGCATTTGTTAAAATGGTCCAGAGTTAACGGTGATGTGTGTTTCCAAGGAGAAACATTTCTGATGAATTCATCATCGACCTTCCATTACCTCTATAGTATAGTTTTCAAAAAGGTGAATGCAAGTGTCTCACATAAATATAAAATGAACCCACAATAAAGATTTTATTTAATGTGTTAATTAATGTGCAACCCTCTAAGATATTGAAACCAGCACATCTTGTGTTCCATGGCCACATGTGTCTTGCAGTTCCCATACTGGACAGTGCAGGTAAGGGACATTTCCATCATTCCAGGAAGTGTTGTTGGAGAGCACAGCCAATGGTGAGTGTTATGAATAACAAGCTGGTGAGAGTATAGCTGATGCCTAGAACCTGAGAAGATGAAGGGAGCTGTGGGTGGCTCAGTGACAGAAAGCCCTGGTAAACCTGAGGAAGGGCTGTTAGGTTGTGTCAAAGCTCCAAGTCTGGAAGAACAGGAGAGCTGGAGGAATGGAAGTCTGGACAGAGGGACAAAAGGATGATCTAGAAGTGCATTGAATTCACTTGTGACTCTAAGAGTCAAGTTTTTATTTCTTTTCTTCTAGAAGGGTTCTCTTTGGCAAATGGGCAGCTAGTCTCTCCTATATCCAGCAACTGTCGTTGGGGCTGAACTAGGAAAGCCAGAGGAGGGACTGAAATGAGAGTTTCTGTTTATCTAGTATTCACACAGCAATGCTAGTATATATAAGCTTAGAATTTGGGGGTTCTTAGGTTTATCCTCATTGATACGAGGACCTATCAGTATCAGTGTCTTAAATGAACTTGAGGTAGGTTACATCTACAACCAAAATGGAAAGGCAACACTAGCTTTGGAGTCAAGCAACTCCAGTTTTCTTCATCTATAAAATTGGAGACCAGTATTTGCTTTACTGTATAACTGTTATAAATATACAATGCACGGGAAGTCCCCTGAAACCCCCAAATATGTCTGGTACATAGGACAAGCTCAATAAATAGCAGCTCTTCTAATGTCACTTGCCTAATAAGATAAATTAATGAGATAAGGTGAAATGAGGCTTGACTACTAACAAGAGAGAGTCAAAACATTTACCATGTGACTGTCTTAAAGCTTTGAGAAATGGAGAAGGGCTGGAGCATTAAATTCTGAGAAACTCGTGGCCAAAACAGTGAGAAACATGATCACAGCCCATGTCCAGAACATGAGAATGGATCAGTTGTCTGGAGAAACACAGAGTTTACTGACACTGAAGCTAGAGACAAAGTTTAGGAAAGGGACAGTGGTTTAGGAAGTGAATCACATTCTCAACCAAGTCCTCAAATGAATAACAAATGTTCTAGAAGCATACCTTGTAATTTAATTCAGGGGCATTTTACCAAAACCAAATTTTGGGGAAAATACACCCAATTCTACAAGAATCAACAGAAGAAAATCTAAATTAACAGCATTCTGATTATTTAACTTTAACAACATTCAAAGATTTACAGAAATGAATGAACATTTTCTTTAGACCTTTGCTCTTCCAAAGAGGGTGGGGTTCACTTCAAGATGTGTGCAAAACAATCGAAGGGGCCAAGGGAGAAAATATTGCAACCTTCAGGACATGTATTTTTATCCCATCCTATTCTGCTTCTATCTGTTTCAATGTATATACTTTTCCCAGTACTACAGAGGTACCATCCTATCTAATAAAAGAGTAATATGCAAATTAACCATCACTCTGCTACACCCACAAGCCATGTCCACAAGCCCATCAGGAGCGAATATGCAAATAAACCCAACCAAGATGGCTATGGCCACAGAGAGCAGGAGGGAGGCTTGGGTTTCCCTGGGAATGGAGGAAGCTAAGCTTTCCGCACACCCTGGCTGGTCTAGGCCTCCACTCAAGGCTACAAAGTTTCAATGATAGAATATACATAAATCCAACAAAAATGGCTGCCACCATGGAGCAAGCAGAAGGCTTGGCTCCACTCCAGGCTACAAAGTTTCAATTGTAAAAGATAAATAAACCCCAGATACCAGGGCCTCCGCTTAGATCACCGGGGGGCATGGCCAGCTTGCAAACCACCACAGGCCCCTCACCCAGGCTGCCCCATGCCCCAAGGGAACCCCCACCCTGATCCGGGACATTCTTCAGGGCAAACCAGCCAGCCCTCACCCATGCACCAGGCCTCTATCCTATCTAATAAAAGAGTAATATGCAGATTGATAATCACTCCAACACACAAGATGGCTGCCCCCATGTGGTCAAAGATCCTGCCCCCCTGTGGACACAAGATGGCCACCACAAGATGGCCAGCAGGGGAGGGCAGTTGGGAGGGATAAAGCCTGCAGGGGAGGGCAGTTAGGGGCAAACAGGCTGGCAGGGGAGTGGTTAGGGGGTGATCAGGCTGGCAGGCAGAAGCAGTTAGGGGCAATCAGGAAGACAGGCAGGTGAGCAGTTGGGAGCCAGCAGTCCTGGATTGTGAGAGGGATGTCCGACTGCCCGTTTAGGCCCGATCCCCTCAAGGGGTCCCAGATTGGAGAGGGTGCAGGCTGGGCTGAGGGAACCCCCCTCCCCCCCGTGCACAAATTTTGTGCACCAGGCCTCTAGTAATTGTATAAATTACAGCGTTTGTGTTCAAATACCACCAAGGTCAAATACAGCTGAGTTCCCACTAGAGGGAATGATTCTGCCATCCCATTCTTTTTGAATCAGGGAGTGGATGACATTTATATGAATGTTATTAGGGCCCTAACCTGGTACTTGATGCACAGTAGATGCTCAGGTAGGTTACCTACCTGTCCTTAGGGGCTCTCCTTAAGAGCTGGGCTGCTTTGTTCCCAAACACTTGGCTTCCAGTTTATTCACTCCTGGGGCAGCTTCTCCCCAAGGAGACCTAATGTTTGGTCAAATGCCCTTAAGATAATCAAATAATATTAAGACTATGCTAACATATTTAAATTGAAAGTTTTAGAAAAAAATGGACACCAGTTAGAAATGAAATACTATGATAAGGGAATATTCAATTCCCTCCCTCGCCCTGGAGTGAAATCCCCTTAATCCCCTGGAAGGAACACTGATTAAACAAGTGTCTGAATGCACCCTGCTCTCAAATGCACTGTAAGCCATCGTATCAAGCTGGCTAGCAGGTGACGTGAGGCCCCATGTCTGACTTTCAACCCCCAACTCCAGCATGTATCCACTGTATGACCTTGGGCTAGTCACTTTACTCCTCAGCACCTCAGTTTCCCCATCTGTAAATAGCACCTACCTTACAGGGTTGTTGTGAGGGTAAATGACATACTATATGGCATACTTAACAAAAGCACTTACTAAACACTCAATAAATAGTAGCTACTATTATCAGTGATGCTGTCTTATTCCCTATGTAGAGTGTTTATGCTGAAAAAGTGGAGTGGTTTTTGTTTTTTGTTTTATTTTTTGTGATAGCTGCTCTATTTTCAGAAGGGAGATTCCAAACCCAGAACATGTGAGAGCATCCTTGTCCAGTGCTTTGGCTACAATATTGGAACCACCGCCACTCACTGGTTTCCTCCTGGATCGTAAATCTCAGCCACCCTCCTGTTTTGTAGAACATCTGGTCAGTTCAGTTGCCCTGTTGACCACATAGACATCTGCTTCTCTTAGTCCCCTCAATGCTTCTAGCCCTAGTCATTAACCACATATGTTCTTAGGGTGACTCAAGGCAGGGCGGCTCTTGCCCTATCCAACTCTCTGGACCACCATCCCCAGGACCCATAGCCATGCTCACTCTCTTCCTTCCCAAACTTTCCACTTAGCTTCCCATGTTGATGGTGGCTCAGCTCTGCCCAGAGAGACTACTTATATTGCCAGTTTCTTGACTCTTCTTGGAATTGGGCTGAAAACCCCTTTTCCTTTGCTCTTTTGTAATTTTTCCTTTGCTAAGTTTGACAGTAGTTAGAGCCAGTGATTTGAAAAAGCTTCTAAATAACCCTTTATCTTTCTCTATTGGGAACCACAGCAGGACATACTTTCAATATGAGAGAAGAATGAAACTTAACAGCCCATTAAGGGAGTTGGTGCTGGCTTCACGGAGCTTCATGTGCTGGAAAGCCACTGGGTGTTCACCTCCAGGTCAAGGGCTCGACCAGCATGATTCAGTGAGTCTTTGCATCTTACAGAACTCTTCTGGAAGAACCTTTTAAGAATATCACTCTTTAATGCTGTAGTAGTAGTTCCTACATCAACACTTCCCCATCTGGATTCTCAACCAGTGTTCTGACAAGATAATTAGTCAAGATCAGAAGCCATGTGAGAGGGACTTGACTTTCAAAATCCAGTTACTAGCAAAGAGAGACTGGGAAAGCCTTTCTCCTGATTGAGCCTGGGTTCTGTGTCTGTGGGTTGGGGAGAGTAATGTCTATTTCACATTTTAATCCTAGGAAGGATTAATGACAGGTGAGTGAGGTGCCCAGGACTGCAACTGGCATAGGAGAGGTGTTTAATAAAGAGTTATGATTAATTTCAATCGTTTAGAGCAGTGTAATTTATTTTCCTGCGATGAGTCTGCACTTTCCTCTATTTTGATTGGGAGTGTATGAGCGCAGGGTCCTAACACTGGTTAGCTCATGCTGACCAAACGCTATGATCAGCAGTTATAGATGTCTGAACTGGAAATCAAGGAAATAAATTATGTTGGGGCGTATGGTGGAACAAATCTTTCACACGATGGAGCCCTTGGGTGAAAAATTACACAAGTGAGTGATGGTAAGTGCCTGGTATTGAAGAACTGGGGTTCTGCAGCCTCTGTCTGATGCTGAGCAAGCCTTTGAACAGCTCAGAGACTTGGGTTCATCTTCTGAGAATGTGGATAGTCTATTGTGCCTTAGCAGGGTTATCGTGACGGTGAGTGTGAGATAATACATCAAGTTCCCAGCACTGGCCCCAGACACAGTAGGCTCCCTACAAATGCTCATTTTCAACTCTTCCTTTAGTGGCAGGATGGTGGGAAGCATCGTTCTATTCCCGCCTCCACTCACCGATGCACACATGCCTGGGAAGGAGTTTTATTCCTGAGGATGACAGCATCGTAGATCACTAATAGCAGGCGATTAGGTTAGACTGCGATCCTGAGTCCAGGAGATGTACTGCCTGCTTTCGTAGATCTAATTAATCTCACGGTGATGTCCAGATTTCCGAAACAGGAGGCTACTCTCAGAATGCCTTCGGAGAGTGCCTTTTATTCTTTTCCTCCCACCCACAGTTTCAACTTTTAAGACGGACTTTGTTCCAGCTGCGTTTAGCCCGCCAGCCTCAGCTGGCCACCACCGCGCCTCTTATCCTGATGGGCTCCTTAAATCCCCAGGAAGCTTTCTTTGTGTCCATCAACATCCAATCCTCCCTCCCCCACTTTTTGTCCTTGAGAGAAAAGTGCTTCTAAGAGCTGGGGGAGGAGTGTGCTGGGGGAAAGCCTTAGAATGATTCTGGCTGAATATGGTATTTGCTTCCATCTTTGATCTCGGATGCAGTAAAGTGTCAGCCAGACCAAAGTCGTTTTATAGATAGGCCTGCATAAACGAAGTGGAGGGACTTCATGGTTAATTGATTAAATCGTTCCAAAGAAGGTGTGAGATCAAAGGACTGCCTACTGGGTTTATGTTTTTCTGGGGTCCCACAGGCCATGGGGGTGACACTAATGACCTTGGGCGTGAGAGTATTCAAAGGCTGATGTTTGTTTGTTTTATTCCAAAATGCGATTTGTGTTTCCCAGGGCTGCCTGGTGACAGGTTGTATTGTGGGCTCCCCACGGCCCCAGTCTGTACTGGGAGGGGGGCACTCAATGGGAACAACAACCGTGGGCAGGAGGGCATGACCCTGTCATGTTGCCACCAGCACCTCTTTCTGCCAAACCCCAAGGAAACAGACTCCATTATATTACTGGAAGGCAAAGACCACAGCTCTTCACTCTCTCTTTTTTTCTTACTTCCAGTAACAGTCAAGGAGAGGTTCACAAAGTGCAGGATCAGCCTCTGGAACCGAGACAAAAGGGAGACCAGAAAACTTGTCATTGTCCCCAACTGTCCTGATAACAGGGCAGGAATCTGCTGGGCCAGCACTTCTGTGAGGGTTCTCCAGTTACAGGAAACTTAGCAGGGAGGCTGTGGGAGAGGATGTGCCCTCTGAGAAGCATCATGGCTGTTCTGGTGACACTGAGCATGAGCAGTGGCATAGCAGCTGCCATTTGTCAGCCAGCTGCTCTGTGCCAAGCACTGGCTCTAAGTGCAGCACCCCTTCCTTGCAAAGTCTCATTCATCCTCCCTCATAATGGACATAACTGAGGCCAGAGCATGGAGGTGGCTTCCTGAGATCATGTAGTGGGAGCTGAGCTCTGAGCCCATGTTGGTCCGGCTCTGAAGTCCATACCTACCTCCTCCATCACCCTGTGATGGGCTGAATTGAGTCCACTCAGAATTCGTATGTTGAAGTCCTAACCCCCAATATTTCAGAATATGACTGTATTTGGGGATAGGGCCTTTAAAGAGGTAATTGCATTGAAATGAGGTCATTAGGGTGGGCCTTAGCCTGAGATAAATGGTGTCCTTAAATAAAGGAGAAATTTGAACACAGACTGTTACAGAGCAAAGACCATATGAAGGCAGGGGTAACCTTATGACGAAGGGGTAGGAGGAGAAATGTGCACAGCGAGAGAAGAAGCTCAATAAGAGGGAGTCCTGTCAAGAAAGAAGGATGCTCAGATTAGGGACTGGAGGAAGATGACATAAAAAAAAAAATTAGAGCAGCAGATTGAATAGTTTCCCCTCCCCCCCCAATTTATGTGTACCTGGACCTCAGAGTGTGACCTAATTCAGAAATAGAGTCTTGGTAGACTGAATTAGTTCAGATGAGGTCATTAAGACGAAACCTTAATCTAACGAGTGGTGTCCTTATACAAAAAGGAGAGGACACACAGAGAGACACAGGGACATAGGCCATGTAGAGACTGAGGCAGCAATTGAGTGCTGGGTCGACAAGGCAAGGAAGGGTAAGGACTGCAGGGACCCGCCAAAATCGAGAAAGAGGCAAGGAAATATTCTTCCTTAGAGCCTTCAGAGTGAGCATGGTCCCCTGACACTTTAATTCTAGCCTCCAGAACTTTGACAGTAAATTCCTTTAGTCTTAAGCTACCAGTTTATGGTCATTTGTTAGAGCAACCCAAGAAACTAATCCAGTTAGATTAGCACACATTAAGATTCTCACCGTGGAGTCAAGAATACCAGTACAAGGGTTCTGGGGCTTCCTAGCTAGGAGCCTTTCAGCAGGACAATTTTATTTTTCCAACTTTTATTTCTTAGCTATAATATGGTAAGGTAATAATACTACCACATATAATACAGGCAATATAGACTGGCCAGTGTAGCTCAGTGGTTGACCTATGAACCAGGAGGTCACGGTTCCATT
This sequence comes from Eptesicus fuscus, assembly GCF_027574615.1. Taxonomy (NCBI): domain Eukaryota; kingdom Metazoa; phylum Chordata; class Mammalia; order Chiroptera; family Vespertilionidae; genus Eptesicus; species Eptesicus fuscus. The sequence goes on along the minus strand of NC_072474.1, from coordinate 106,610,599 downwards.
CCCTGTCAGGGCACATACCTGGGTTTCAGGCTCCATCCCCAATAGGGGGCATGCAGGAGATGGCCAAACAATGGTTCTCTCTCATCATCAATGTTTCTATCTCTCTCCTTCTCCCTTCCTCTCTGAAATCAATATAAGTATATATATATATTTTTTTTTTTTTTTAAATACAGACAATATAAAATTAAAAGGTATTTCTTACTCTTAAGCTACAGTCTTAGCTTGAGCTGCTAAAACAAAAATACTACAGATTTGGTAGCTTAAACAACAGACATTTATTTTTCACAGTTCTGGAGCCTGAAAATTCAAGATCAAGGTGCCAGCAGATTAGTCCCTGGTGAGGGCCTGTTTCCTGGTTTGTAGGTAGCCACCTTCTCACTGTGCACTCATAAGACCATTCCCTTGTGTGTGCATGTGGAAAGGGAGAAGGTGGGAAGGGGGAGAGGGAGAGATCTTTCTTCCTTTTCTTATAAGGCCACTAATTGCATTGTGAGGGCCCCATCCTCATGATCTTATTTAATCCTAATTACCTCACAAAGGCCTCATTTCCCAATACCACCACACTGTGGTCTAGGCTTCAGCATAGGAATTTGCAGGGGGCACAAACATTCAGCCCATAATACTTATTAAAACTAAAAAGAGTTATATCATCCACACCTACACTGAGTTATACAGTGAAAACCTCAATCCACTGTTATCTATCGATCAGCAAATGTCTACAGACACATGAGAGACCTATTGTCTTGGAAAATGCAGGCTTATTTGTCTATAAGACTAGTTACACTGGCAAAGCGACAGCAAGGGGACACATAGCAACTCAGGTGAATAAAACACATGTTCGGCAGGCCAGCGCTACCCATACCGGCTTCTATTTTGATCTGTGTCCTGGGATAATTGTTCAACTCTTTCCAGACGGTGTCTCTTGTGGGTAAAGTCTTAAACTGAATGTTTTAACAAGTGGTTAAGAGGCTGAACTTTCAAATCTGTGAAGTCATTGCCTGTTCCCAACCGGGAGAGAATTGGAGGCAGCTCTCCCGTCAAAGTCTCACTGGTGAATTCCTCAGGGTTGATCTTACTGCTCTCAGAGCTATTCATCATTTTAGCGAGCATCCTTAGAGGGGGCCCCGGTGATTTACATGCTCCAGATAAATTATGATGCCTCTTATGATGTTATCATCATTTCGGCTCACGGATTCAAACAATTTCTGGAAGAGACTTTTTTTCACCCTTTCTAAAATGATGAACAACTCGCAGACAGATTATATTGTAGTTGTCAAGGAAAATGATATAGGTGTGTTTTCTTAAAGATAAACAACTCAGCCACCACAGCCAGTCTGCCGAGCAACCGGAAAAGATTGTCCACTGAGAGTTCACTGCGTCTCCCACCTGGAAAAGACCATCAAACTGGCTTGGTCTTTTATTCTTACTCTATTTAATAGTGAATTGTCTCCTCTAGTTTTATCAAGCTACTCCATCTTTGATAGGGGATAACCTAAATAAAACAAAAAATGTCTTCTTCTCTATTCCAATAAATATGCAAGGTCTCAATGCTCAGCATTGACCTCATCTGATGAGTGGAATGGGCCTCACGTTCTGGCCTGTCCTTCATGTTCTGGTCTTTTCCTCAAATCAAGCCTGTCTTGTCAGACTCACGTGACTTCTATGGGTGGTGCACCCTGTGAGAGTTTCTTGGTGCTGGACCATAAACTTCTAAAATGAGGGTGGCTGGCAGAATAATGCCTCCCCTGCGAAGTTGTCCAGGTCCTAATTCCTGGACCTGTGAATGTGCTGTTACACGGCAAGGTGACTTATGGTTGCAGACAGAAATGTTTGCTCATCAGCTGACCATGAGGTGGGAAGAATATCCTGTAATGTCCAAGTTGGCCAATGTAATCCAGGCGTCCTTAAAAGTGGAAGAGGGAGATGGATTGTCTGTTCAGAATGATGTGATGTGAGAAAGATCTGACTGGACATTTTGCTGGCTTTGAAGAAGGACAAGGAGGCTACAAGCCAAGGAAAGCAGGTAGCTTCTGGAGCTGCAAATGGCAAGAAAACAAGCTTTTCCCTAAGACCCTTCAGAAGAGAATGCAGCCCAGCCAACACCTCAACTGTAGCCCAGTGAGATGCATTTGGACTTCTGATCTCCAGGACAGTGAGATAATAAATTTGTGTTGTTTTAAGTCACCATTTGTGGGAATTTGCTAAAGCAGCACTAGGAAAGTAATAAAAGGAGACACAGTCTTTTAATTGTCTTCCACTTTGAACATCCAGCCCAGTGCTCACATAGCAGCTCCTTAATCAATGTTTGATGAATGAATGAATGCTGTCCATATGTCAGAAAGCAAGCTTCCTCTAGCGTTCAAATTCACTGATGCCTCTCTGTAGATGCTTCTACTTCTCTTTTTCCTTGAACAACAGTTGACTACCAGACCTTGAGTTCCCATGAGTCAATCTGCCCCCTTTGAAAGCCCCTAGATTTTCTTAGGTGACTCATCATTACTTCAAAGGGCATGTCAATGCCCTTCTCACTTTTGTAGCCTTATTCCTACTCTTCACTTCATACTTGGTGTTCAAAGCTCCTAAAATGCCACGAGTTCCCAAGCACACCGTTTCATACCATACCCCCATGACACAAGCTGTTTCAGCGGGAGTTGGAGGGGGGTTTGCTTTTGTGATGGATATATACTTGTTCTCTTGGTTTAGGTGACAAACTCATATTTGTTCTTCAAATCATAGAGTGCTTTCAGGAGACTTCTTTGACTTCTTAGATATAAGTAATTATTCAAATCTTCCTATTGGCTCTACTTTTTAAATTTTATTGATTGATTGACTGATTTTAGAGAGAGAGAAAGAAAGAGAGAGAAACATCAATTTATTGTTTCACTTATTTATGTATTCATTGTTGATACTTTTATGTGCCCTGATGGGGGTTCAAACCCGCAACCTTGCCATATCGGGGCGACACTAACCACCTGAAGTACTCTGCTAGGGCAGCTCTACATTTAAAACTTCCTCACTGTGGCTTTTGACGCATTTGGTGCTCACTATAAAACTTTGCTTCCTTCCCCTTCCCTCCCTCATATTAGTGTCTAGTAGCCAGGAACAGTATCTTTTATACAGCAGGCTTTCAAACACTATGTAATGAGCTCATAAATAAGTGGTATTTAGGAATCTGGTCTTTGAAAATTTAAAGTGAGAAGATATTTGCATCTATAGGAGGAACAGACATAATTTTCACCCAGGAGAGAAGAAACTTCTGTTATCATACCTGCAAATATAGGAAGGCAAACATGTAACTTCATTTTTTAATAGTATATTGTTTTCACTGATACAAATCACCAATATATTATTAGAAGGAATTTTGTTTAACTATTTTGTGTTGCGAAGTTGGGACTGAATTAGTGTATGGTATTCAATTCAAAGTAGATGTTTTATAAAGTTAAGATTTCTTAGTGTGTGTTCTCATTTAGGTTAAAAGAATGTAAGAAGAAAAACAAAAAGATCCCTAATGCTAGTAAATTGTGTTTAATGGAATTAGTTAAAATTATTGGCTTTTTAGACAGCAGATTCTGAGAAAAACATTATCTCCCCAACTTTTTTCCCCCCTCTCATATCTGTTGAAACCTCTTTGAAATGAGCATGGGTTGAGAGGAGGAGGTTAAGGTCAAGTTTACAGAACTGATTCAACTGAGTCGATGATTATTTTGTCTGTCCTCATGATTGATTTCTCTGTGTCATTCAGAATTAATCAGGAGAAAACTCAGGTAATCAAATCAGCTGAGCCCAAGTCTGGTTCGAGGACCATATGTGACATGGCTCAGGAGTTATTTTCTTCACATGCCATGTCCACTGATCATCAACCAAAAGGGGAGCTTTGGGTTTTCCCCATGGAACTGTGATTACGGGGGGTGAGGGGCACTGAGTTGTAGTTTCATTAGAGCATGAAGGAAGCAGCAACTATGCACTTTACAAATGGTCGATGTCACAGAGCCTGTTTTCAGGATATTGTGGGTCTATAATTAGAAACTAGAGTTTATGACTGCATTGTTTTCAGTGATGTAAACATACATATGGATTTTCATTATTTTGCAAGCAACTCTTCCTTTAAGAGAGAAGAGTCCCCAGATCCCCCCCCAAAAAAGAAAGTATGCTTACTAACATCACTTGAAATCAATTCTGCATTACAGGAGTTTACAAAAACAGCCCTGCCAGTGTGGCTCAGTGGTTGAGCATGGACCCATGAACCAAGAGGTCATGGTTCCATTCCTAGTCAGGACATTTGCCTGGGGTTGGGGATTCAGTCCCCAGTAGGGGGCATGCAGGAGGCAGCCGATCAATATTTCTTTCTCATCATTGATGTTTCTATCCCTCTCACCTCTCCTTTCCTTTCACTTAAATCAATAAAAACATTTTTAAAAATAGGTGTGAGCTCTTTGTATTATAGTCTAAGGCTCTTGTTGCCTTCTTCTGTTAAAAAAAAAAATGAAGGCCCTTGGAAGACAGGCATTAGGATCATTGGATTTAACAAATAAAATACAAGGCATTTAGTTGAACTTGAATTTCAGATGAACAACAAAATATTTTTAGTACAATATGTCCCACATATTACATGGGGCACACTTATGTCAAAAATAACTGTTATAGTGATATCAAGTACAGCATGGAAAATATAGTCAATAATATTGTCATAGCTATGGATGGTGGGTAAAAGAATTATCAGGGGGATCACTTTTTAAATTGTGTAATTGTCTAACCACTATGCTGTACACCTGAAACTAAATAAAATAATATTAAATGTGAACCTTAATTGAAAATTAAATTAAAAAAAAATAAAAATACATCTGTTTTATAACCTTTGGAAATGAAAAAAAGAAAGTATTGTTTATTTGATATTTAAGTTTAACTGAACATTTCTATTTGATCTGACAAATCTCACAGGTACCTTTTGGGATATGCAATTTTTAATGCCTTTGAACAACTGCATTTTAGCAGCAAGTATGTGAACCCAACTAAATGTCCTTTTAATGACCATCTTTAATTATCTGATTAGTGAAGTTATAATTTAAACGATGATAAATAAGGATGAAGGTTCACATGGGTTTACTAAAAAGTTAGTAAGTACCGTTTGGGAAGAGGATGACACTAAGTAATGACTCTGGGAATTGTGCTGGAAAATTTATGACAGTCGCACAGTACTTTGTATTCCATTTGATATATGAAATGGGATTACTGCCATACACTTAGAAGAAAAATATATCTCTTGGATATTGTGGTGGCTAACATGATAGAGTGAACTTATTCAAGGAAGTGTGGGAGTAGAGGAAGAAGCTTGGGGTCGGAGTTCATCAGAATAGCAATTACCCAAGTGGGTCAAATTTTTTTTTAAGAAAATAGATTTTGATAATTGAGGTCTAGGAGGAAACCACCTGGTTCATCCAAAAATGACCTTCAAAATGCAAATACCCAAGTGATTTATGTCATTTTTTAAACTTTGTATCTCTAGTTAATGGCTATACTCTGGCTTATTTGGGAGGTGGGAAACAGCTGGCTCTTATAATTACTATTATGGGATTTGAATTGATAAAAAGAAGACACTCTGTTCTTTTAAACATTTCTTATGCACCTTCATAAACAACCTATTGCCCAGCCCCCGCCCCCACCCCCAGCCCTCCAGCTATTATATCACTGTGCTACTTTTAATTATGGGCTCTGTCTACATAACTCTAAAAAGAGTTCTGCCAAAGCCCAACATTCAGCCAGTCATCTGGATATTCTGTCTACAAGATTCCAAATAACAGTTTAAAGAAAAACACAAAAACATCTGGGTCTTTGGCCATGATCAAGCGAGCTGTATCTTTTTTCATTGAGAATGCTTGGCCTTCTACAGACAAAGAAGCAAATTTGCAGGACCAAAAGGTGCATCCCTTGCTTCTAAACAGGTTAACGTCTAAACCAGGGTTTTTAAATAATGACATTTGGACCAAATAATTGTCTTTTTTTGGGGGATGTCCTGCACATTGTTCAATGTTTAGCATTGTCCTTGGCCTCTACCCATTAAACGCCAGAAGGCTCTTCACCTCCCTGTCATGACAACCTAAAAGGTCTCCAGACATTGCCACATGTCCCCTGGAGGGACATTTGAGGATCACTGACTAAACTATCCAATATTGATAGTTTTATCCCTGTATCAACTAGCATAGGAGGTGACAGTAAAAGCTAAGTTTAGGCTAGGGAAAGTAAAAGAGTGACAAGACTGGAAATAGGATAGGATAGTGGGGAGTAGAAAGAGAAGAGCAGTAGATCTGTAATAGCCCTAACTATTACATTCATTCACTCATTCATTCATTCATTCATCATTCTTTATTCATTCCTATGTTCATCCAACAAGTATGAGCTAAGGGCATACTAAGTAGAAGGAAGTGTTCCCAGAACTATGGACTCGGTAGGGAAGCAAACACCAATTCTCTGCCCTGAAGGAGCTTATGTTCAATAGAGTGTGGGAGACAATGAGTAAGAAGATAACTCATGCATCGGGTGTTAACAAATGCAATGAGGGAAGTGGCATAGGAGAAGGAGAGTGATGGGGAGGCTCTTAGTCAGGGTCTGGTTAGGAAAACAGAAAACATCAGCAATTTTTAACAGCTAGAATGTCATATAAAGAGGGGGTTGACAAGGTATTAGAAGATGGCAAAGCCTGCACAAGTGAGAAGAGGGCACTGCGGTCACCTGAGGTAGTAACTACAGGAAACTCCTGCTGCTAACACAAGGGCTGGGGAACACAGGGAGCAGGATAGAGTGAATAGAACCTGGAAACTTGGAAAGGGTCATTCCTGGAGGGAGGATCCAGACCACTGAGGAGGAGGTGGCCTTGCTGGCTGCTGTTGGGGCCTGTGGGGGTGGGATTAAGTTTGGGGAGAGTTGGGGATGACTGGCCAAGTGGGGGTAGTGTCGCCTAGGGACATGCTAAGGCTGCTTCTGAAAGTATAGCACACGTCTGTCCATTGAAAGGAGCCGCTGAACTGGCCTGACACTGTCACTGTGTGGTACAGCAAGCCAACAGACATGGGCAAGTCTCTTCCCCACTTTGACTGCCTTCCAATTTTCCTCTAGCGCCCCCTGTAGGAAAATTTAATAGGGAGCCCTCTGGCATCTGGGAAATGTAGTCCAGTCCGCAGAGATGCAACCCTGGCAAGGCAAAGGAGAATGGAATGGGGAGAGGGGAGGGAGATGTTAATATTGAGAGACAGAGCCTCGGAGGCAGCGCAGGGAGGTATTTTATACAGGAGGTCCTTGGAACCTACTCCACCCTGCTTGAGAGATGTCTTGGTCATGGTTCTCTGTGCATGGCTGTGCTTCAGAATCATCCACTGCACTATAAACCCCTTCAAGGGACAGGCAGACTATTACCTATCTGATCACAAAGTATTGAGTGAGTGAAAGAATGAAGGAATGAATGGTCCCTTTAACATAATGCTGTTGTTATTTTCTTGAATTGCTTTATTTAATATCGAAATCTAGTTTTATATGGTTAAATTTAAAGTAGAACATAAATGTCCTGGAAATTAAGCAACCATAGCTGAAATATTGCTTGTCCACGCCTGATATAACTGTAGCATTCGTAACTGTTTTAGCTGTGTGTGTGTATACTTGCACAATATTCAGTCTGACTCAGTAAATATCAACGAGGCACCCACAGAAGCTACGTGCAACCTGAAAGAATTACACCCCATTCCCAAAGGACTCAGAATATTGATTTCTGTGTGTGCCATCTGGCGCACATCACTATTTTTAAAAGGCCTTTTCTTTGATTTATGGAGGTCTCTTGAATCCTATTCTCTTCTGCTTTTACAGATATTAACAATACCCATCAGCCCCCACCTCACTTCAGCCTCTCGCTTCACATCTTCAAAAAATAGTTTTCCTCTCAGAAGTAACCCTTTGGTAGTAATGGTCTAAAGAGAGACATTAGCTCCTTCAGACTCCCAGGGGCATCATTGCTAAGCATTCTGTAAAACTCTTTCCTAATTGCTACCTGGAGAGGGACAGGGATGGGGCGTCTGGAAAATAGCATCCCACATGTATGCATTCATTTCCTCCATTGTTATCTCAACGGGGGACACGAGTTCATCACACTTAAGAGAAAGAAGCCTCACAGAAGCTTAGTCATGAATCAGAACAGGATGAGGCTAAAGACTGGGGAGGATAGCCCCCCAACACATTTAGAGAGTTTGACTGCTTAACTAACCTGAGCATGGACTGGGCCACTGAAAGGAGGCGGGGGGGGGGGGGGGGGTGGCGGGGGTGGCGGGGCGGGAAGGCTGAGGGGTGGGGCCCGCCTGGGCTAGGGCTACTATGCCAGCTTTGGCTGTTCAAGGTGACCTTCCTTAACGGTCTTCAAAACTACCTCAGATGCTGTTAAATGTAACCAGTATCTTGTCTCTTTTCCTCCGGAGAAGCACATTACTACTTCCTTGCCCTGTTTCTTAAACATGTTTTTAGGGCCCATGAATACCTTGCTCAACAGTTAATGGTTTTTAATACTCCCTCACCTTGACTTTTAGGGAGGAATGCCTACAGTGTTTTTTGGATTGCTCCATTATTGAAATTCCCAAGATCTTCTCCTCTTATCAAAGATCTTATTGCATTTTAACTTCAGAATTTTGCCTCTAAGAAGGATATTTAAAATAATGGCACCATATTATTCATGTCTCCCATGATTCCTAATTATAGCTCTACCTTGCAATCAGGCCATTGCTGAAAGACCATTATAGACCACACTGAATGTTTTATATAGGTTAGACAAGTTTCATGCTAAATAAATGTAACCCAAACTGACAACCCATGATAAAGTTTAAGTCCTGGGCCCCAAGCAAATTTTCTTACAGGGACCCTTTTTTCTTCACGTTTGGGTGAAAGTCTCCAGCAGAAAGCATTTCCCTTGACATTTGCAAGTCCTATGAGTGTCCTTTGGTGCAGTAATCATGAAAATGCAAATGGTCTGTTATATGTGGTCAAAAACAATTTTTCAAAGTAGCTCAGCAGATGTGGTACGTTATAGTCATTCCCCTGCACTTATTATTTGATCAAGATAAACATTCCCAGTCAATGCTGATTGCATTTAGCCTGGCCATATCCTTTGTACATGTTTCAATGCTGATCCTATTTTCTGCTTTTAACGGTACAGATATATGACAATAAAAATAATAATTTTGCTAGCAATTGAATTACAAAATGTGTTTGGTTCTATATTAATAAAACCTCTGCGTTGTTCAACATCATCAGTAAATAGCCTTGGTATTTTTCCTTTCTTCAATTTGCCAGTTGACAATACAAAATATTAGCTGGGGTTGAAGGCTGAGAAGCAAAAAGAGAGATGGTGAGTCAGCGCCACCTAGTGGTCAATACTTAACATTTGACTACAGTTTTGGGGTCTTTTTCTCTTACAGACTAGAGAAATAAATAACTGCTGGTGGTATCTTATCTATTTTGAAATGCTTTTATTTCTTTAAAATTTAAATGAAAATCCTAATATAAAATGATACATTAAATTTATTTCATCTCCGCTATTCATATATCAACAATAATAAGAAGTAAGATGATCTGTGTGGAGTGAATAGTGAAAGCAAGAATTGACCATTGTCTGGTCATCTTTCCAGTAAAGATAGCTAATCAAGAATGTTTCATTCTAACTTTCTGACATTAATTATAAACTATATAGACATCACTGATGAAGCTACCTTGGACATATACTTCTACTCTGCTCTTTAGACCTACTCAGTTTATTGCCAGCCCCCACTGATCTCTCTGTAACTCAATGTGGGAGCCAGAGACGAAATTCAGCCAGTGCCTTTCAACACAGAATACGTATTTGAGAAGTTCTGGGCTGAGATTTGGAAGCTGAGAACACAGATTATCCTTTTTATCAAGCTTTGATATGGCTTTTCAAATCAGCTCAGTGGGACAACTGGAATTGACTCCACAGCATGGAGGAATTGGGTGTATTACTTTCCAGAGAAACTAAACAATAGGATGTGTTAATATGTAGAAGTATTTATTTTAAGGAATTAGCTTATACAACTATGGAGGCTGGCAAGTCTAAAATCTGCAAAGTGGACCGGCAGCTGGAGACCCAGGGGAGAGCTGATATTGCCGTTCAAATCCAAAGGTTGTCTACTAAAGAATTTCCTCTGGATCAGGAGAAGTTATTCTTCCATTCTACTTGGAACTTCAACTGATCGGATGAGGCCCACCCACATTACAGAGGGCAATCTGCTTTACTCCAAGTCCACAATATAAACATTAATTTCATCCAAAAACTTCCTTACAGAAACATCTAGAATATTGTTTGGCCACATATCTAGACTTTGTGGTCCAGCCAAGTGGACACACATCAGGTGAAGTATGCAGAGGGAAAAATGAAGGATATGGGAGAATTTGGGAAAAGTTTTAAAACTGCTTATCATCCACCTCAATAGCTTGATTGCTTTATGTCAGAGGTTCTAAACAGCATCTCTCTGTGCCACTTCAGCACCATTGGAACTGCTGGCTCATATGGCCAAGGTGACAGAATGGCTTGCATGGCAGCCTGGACCTGTGCAGCGCCTTCTTTTGTTCTGGGCCCCACTTAAAACTAGAAGCTTTTCGGCTCACTCAGTCAATGGGTCAGAGTAACACACTCAAATGACAAAGACGTCGCCTTCAAAATCTAAAGACATGATAAGCATTGCGTCTTTTTTATTCATTGTAGGAGGGGTCAGATGCAACAACTTATCCTTCACCTTAGAAGTAGTAACTCAATATTCCCCACACCACTGAACCCCTGGACATTTCCCTGAGATGGAGGTGCGGATTTTGGTTAGATTTATTCCCCACAATCTGACAAACAAATGTCTTACCAGTAAGTCTCGAATAGTTGCTACTTCTTGTTCATTAGATCCAGTCAGCACAATGTCACCAATGTAATGGACCAGTATGATATCTTGTGGGAGGGAAAGGTGATTAAGGTCCTTATAGACTAAATCATGGCATGGGAATGGAGGCTTGATATACTTCTGTGATGTAGGACAGTGAAGGTGTATTTCTGGCTTTGCAAGAGCTTCAATAGGAGTCACCCCCTGTTCAGCACATGATAATCCACTGTCATTCTCCAAGATCCATCTGTTTTCTGCGCAGGCCGAATAGGTGAACTGAATGAGGATGTGGTGGGAATCATTACCCCTACATAGCTTAAGTCTTTGATGGTGACAATAATCTCTGCCATTCCTCCAAGAATGAGGTATTACTTTCGATTTACTATTTTTTTAGGTAAAGGCAGTTCTACTGGCTCCTACGTGACCTTTTTCTACTATAATAACCTTTACCCCACAGGCCAGGGAATCCATGCAGAAAATTTGCCAGTTGCTGAATGTGTCTATTCCAATTATGTATTCCAGAACTGGGGAAATAACCAACGATAGCTTTGGGGACTCCTGGGACCACCGTGGGACGTACTTGAGGTAAAAGAACATTGACCACCTGCTCTCCGTTAGCCGCTCCTCTGATTGGTGGCCCCAGTGACCTGTGAATCTCCTGGAATCAGTGTCAGTTCAGAGCTTGTGTCTGAAAGTCTTTGGAAAGTAGTCTTTTTTTTTTCACAATATATAGTCACCCTGAAAAAAGGTCATAGGTCTCTTTTAGGGACAACTTGGAGAATGAGTAACAGTTTAGATTTGGGGGAGTATGGGAGGGGTCCTTCCTCAAGAAAACTCATCCTCCCTTTCATTCAAGGGGTCCAGGGTCTGTAAACCGACTCAAGTCTGGGAATTGATTGAGGAGATGTTCCTCTTGGTATTGGTGATTCAAATTAGACTTCTGTTCACTTGACCTATAAACTCTTCCACTAAAAAATATCAGGTAAAATTTAGTAAGCTGCCTATCTACTTCTCTGCTAGAGACATGATTATGATCAATGGTCAGTCACTACCATACGTCTCTGTGAGCCAGACTATTCTGATTATTGCTTTGACTCCACTGTCCAATTTGCTAACCACATCCACCTTGTGTTTGGTGATTAAGTGTGGCCATATGGTCCCTGCCACCCTGACATCCAATTATCCCCACTGTATTTAGGGATCCAAGTTTAGGGGCAGCAGTTTCCACTATAATTTCTGACGTATAAAAAATAACCACACAGCTCTTCAACAATGCTGGGGCTCCTTTTACACATTCATTTCTCCCAGTCATAGTGAAAAGCACATTCCACTTAGGCTAGTGGCTTTCATCACCCTCCCAGGCTGAGTATGTAGATCTCACATGATGAATCCACTCTAACATTCTGGTGTCCCTAAGTTTTTGGCTACCTTCTTATACAGTGTAATAAGGCTGCTCTGGCATTTCAAGTGCCACCTTTTGGTTCTTGTTTCAACCAACCAACCAACCAACCAACCAGAGTCTTTTTTATCCCCTCAAGCTACAAGATTCAAGAAATAACTCCACAGTTAAGTGAGCGATGTATTTATTTTCTTTCCCAATAAAACTATTAATTAGTTAGTAGAATAATCTTTTATTGGATAGTAAAATGAGTGCTTTGAATATACAGTCTTCTTTTAGGAAGAAATAGTAAAACCTAGTCTGTGCTTTCTGTGTATTTTGTATGAATAATAAGATTTTTATATCACATAACATTTTTACTCAGGATCCCGTTATCTTTGCACATTTTTTTCATAATCTCTAATCTATTTCAGTAAAAGGATTATTTTTGAAATGTTTAGAGTTCTTAATAATTATTATTTGTTGCAGTGTTGATTTTAAATGCTATCACTCTGATCCAAGCCTACCATTAGTTTTTCTATTTATATTCTTCCTAGGGGCCCAGTGCATGAATTCGTGCACATTGAAAGGAACTGTGGGCCACAAGGCTCCAGTAGGCAATGTGGCGGGTCTCAGCCCATCCTCCAAGGCCCCACCTGGCCTCTCCCACCACGGCCCCAAGTACCCTGTCTGCCAGCAGCCCTGCTCTCGCCACCACCACCGCTCCCATGTGCTGACAGTGCCAGCCCTGCTCGCACCCACTGATGGCATGGAGCTATTGGAGCCAGCACCAGCAGTGGGTGTGAGCAGGGCCGGCAGCATCAGTGGGTGTGAGTGGCGGCTACTGCCCTTATCACTCCTCAGCAGCAGGTGGAGAAGCTCTCAGAGGCTATCAGGGCCAGAAGCCGCTGCTCGCACCCACTGATGGTGCCGAGCAATTGGGACTGGCACCGGGCACTGACAGCAGTTGCGAGTACCAAGGAGGACTGCAGCATGTGGGAGCAAAGAATTTTCAGTAACCACCAGAGGCTCGCCCCCATGACAGCGACCGGTGCCCCACCTTGGTCTGGTGCCCCTGCTCACCTGCTCCACCATCCCACCACGGCCAACATCCATCATGCTCTGCATACGCCCCCAAGTGGTCAGCGCACATCATAGCAACTGATTGTTCAGTTCGGTAGTTCTGTTGTTCCAGTTGTTCCACCATTCGGTCTATTTGCATATTAGCCTTTTATTATATAGGATAAATTTTGCTTGCATCTGGTTACTTTTTGGCAATTCTTTTTAACACTTCCCTTGCCAAGCTTAGGCCCCAGACTCACCATAATAAAACACTCAGTATGGATTTTGTACCTAACTATTTTGAGGGTTTTCTGGACTGCTCTGGGAAACACCAAGTATTTGCTCCCTTAAGTTAATAAGGAAGAATGCTTCAAAAAGGAGCAACTCTAGATTTTTAATTAGCTTAATACTATAGTGAGAACTGCCCTTTTTATGAATCCCACCATAGGAGAAAAATTAACAAAACAGGAGACTCTCAACTCCTCCTGGGTTATCATGCACATGTAACTCCAAAATGTTGCCAATATGAGTATGTTTCAGCAATTGTGTGAGTCTAGGATGGCATTGAAACCTATTGAAGCTCATATGTCCAATTTTGTCAACAAACTGATTTGTTTTTTACCAAAGAAATATTTTGTTTCTAGGTTTAATATAACTTTTCAACAGATGACAATGACAGCACACATAATGGGAGGAATTAGGGGGCCCTGAAGGTTTTTCAGGGCTGTTATGTTAGCTTGATAGGGCTGCCGTGGCACACTCGGGGGCTGACGCATGAGAAATGTATTGTCTCCTGATTCTGAGAGCTAGAAGTCTGAGATCACGGTGTCAGCAGTGTTGGCTCCTTCTGAGCTGGAGAGAGTCTCTCCTGTGCCCCTTCCTTAGCTGTTGATGCATTGCTGGCCATCTTTGGTGTTCCTTGTCTTCTGCCTTCACCTTCACATAGTATTTCCCCGAGTGTGTTTCTGTGTCCAATTTTTCTCTTTTTATAAGGCTAGCAGCCACCTCATCTTAACTACTTACATCTTCAATGACCCTATTTCCAAATAAGGTCACATTTTAAATTAATGCAGGTTAGGACCCCAATGTATGACTTTTGGGGAGATAAATTCAACCCATAACAGCCCTCATGGTTATAATATATTCTTACTCTCAGTGTAATCATTGACTAAATTCCTATAAAAGTATTGTTTATGATACCTCAAGAGAAAATTACATTCACCTTCATTCTAATATGGTGACATTTTATAATAATTTAACAGGAAATGCTTACTGTTTATCATCCAGGGGTAGTCTCTGCTTCTCCCTCACAAATGCCTAAATGAGTGCTTCTCTGTGATGCACGTTTCCACACATGGAAGATCTTGGTAAATTGCAGAGTTGGGTTCAGTAGACCTGGTGTGCAGACTGAGACTGTATTTCTAACAAGCTCCCAGATGATGATGATGTCTGAGGACCACGTTATGAGTAGAATGACATAAAGGTTCCTCTATAAGCCATGGATCAGAAATAAAGCCATCTGGAAATACAAATTTAAAAAACAAATAAATGAAAACATTTCCACAGCAAAAGACTATACCTAGTACTCGTTAATATATATATTTGATTTCAGAGAGGAAAGGAGAGGGAGAGAGAGAGACAGAAACATCAATGATGAGAGAGAATCATTGATCGGCTGCCTCCTGCATGCTCCACACTGGGGATCAAACCTGCAACCCAGGCCTGTGCTCTGACTGGGAATGGAACCTTGACCTCCTGGTGCATAGGTCGATGCTCAACCACTGAGCCACTCCGGCTGGGCATACACCTGGTACTCTTAACTGTTGCTGCTATTTATAGAGAATGAAATTATGTGACCAGGTTTTTCATTATAACCTGACAATATCACCATGGACAGCTGCCAGATGTACAGAGAAACAAAGTCAAGGCTTTCCATTTATTTTAGCCCTGTAGTAAATGACTTTGTGAAAGAGGACTCATTAGCCCAAGATCAGCAAACAAGGATTAATTGTCTAGGACTTAATGAACTGTTTTAATTGTGGTTAATGTTCTACTTTCTAACAGACATATGAGAAACCCATTCCTTTGTTGTCTACCTTTAACCCTCAACTTAAAAGGTTATACTTGTACTAAGTGGAATAAAACACTCTTTAAATAGTACATTATTTTAACAACTTAGACTTTAAAAAATCATATAAAATACCCCCAAAGTTATAAACTAAATATACAACTATTTCTGTAAAAATAATATTTCCTGCACTTCTTCCAGCTGCACTATATTATGCTTATCGACTCAGAGCATATGTTACATTGTCATCATAAAGTATTGACAACTATAGAAAATTCTTGGCTTTGAAGTTTCAAAAGTCAAATTCAAGGAATAGTCGTTACTTGAAAGAATTGAAAGAATATACCATCTTTCAGAGTCCAGGGCCAGATCTGAATGCAAAGGGACAGTGTGCCCTGCCCTCCCCACCCTGCATCCTGATCCCAAGGCAATGTCCCAGAACTAATAAGGGTCCCTGAACCTAGCAGGGTGCAGGATCAGAAGAAATGCCCACATGGAGTGTCTAGGCAAAATATTCAAAGACAGTCTTACAGGTTCCCATTATCTCCACAGTGTGTAACCCAACAGGTGGGCTTCTCTCACTTCAGATGGGAAGAATGGAATACTTCCTGAGAGTTTAAGAGAAGCTTAAAATTCACCACCAATGAGAATCTGTGATGAGTGACATGCATGAACAAGCTATATGGATAGAGGACACATGGATGAGGAGAACAAATGTCCAAGTGCATCTCAGCAGCTGACAGCAGAGGCAGGTGACAACAGAGGACCAGATTTCTCACCCCTCCAGGCCTCACCACCACTCCCTCCCCAACACATTTCCAAGGAGAAGAAGCTTAAGTTTCTTCACAGACCAGAAGGCAATTTGTAAAAGAAACCAAATTCAACTATGAAACATAAAAGAAGTTATTACTTGCACTAAATCCATAGTCAGAGATTATAGCCAATTCATTTAATTAGTTTCCCTTTACATTTTGCATTGATCTCCCAACACCTAATGGCATGTTCCACATATAGTGTGTACTCTGTAACTATTTAACACAATGCATTGTTTCATGTGGTTGTATGTTTGTACAACTATCTGAGGACGTATCTCTCTCTTCCCACACTCCAGTGGTTGCCACTAGCCACACATGGCGGTTGAAGACATGAAATGTGGCTAGTCTGAATTGAGATGTGCTGTATAATGCACACATGAAATTTTGAGGACTTAGCATAATAACAAGAAAGTAAAACATCACTGATATTTCTTTAATTATTGCACATTGATGGTATTTTAGACATATTGAGTTAAATAAAAGTATATTATTAAACTGCATTTTACTTGTTTCTTTTTACTTTTAAAAATGTGCCTACTAGGAAATTAAAATTTTCCAATGTGACTCACATTTTATTTCTATTGGACGATACTGCTCTCTATGCTCATTCATGTTGATCTCATTTACTTTTACCAGAGTAATCACCATCACTGCTTAATTTTTTCCATGTGGAAAATAATCAAAATTAGAATTTAATTTTTCCATTTGGACACTCAGTGATTATATGTCTAGCATTTCCTGACAGGGTGTACTGAAAATTACATAGAAAAAAAGAGATGTCTTACATCTCATTTCCTGATAATTGGGAATGATCAGTCAGTCTGTAATTTGTACAAAAAAGGAACAGATTTTCTTTTTAAAGTAATTAATACCTCTGATATTTACTTTAAAATGCTTGATGACTAATTGGATATAATTAAGGAATTTTCACAAGTGAAATAGGCATCATAACAATAAGAACAAAATTGATTTTTCAAATTTCACTAGATTTATTTATCTAGTTCATAACTTTATATATGTAGTGATATAAAAATAGAACAATTTTATTTGCCAAGGGGCTATTATTAAAGTATAAGGAAACCACAGGAACAGTGCATTAATCGAGGGTTAATATAGATAGGTAATACATTATAATGAATTTTAAAAGTTAAGATAGCCCAGCAGGAGTGGCTCAGTGGTTTAGTGTCAACCTATGAACCAGGAGGTCACCGTCCCATTCCCGTCAGGGCACATGCCCTGGTTGCGGGCTCCATCAGTGGGGTGCCTGCAGGATGCAGCCAATCAATGATTCTCTCTCATCATTGATGTTTCTCTCTCTCTCTCTCTCTCTCTCTCTCTCTCTCTCTCTCTCTCTCTCTCTCTCTCTCTCTCCCTCCCTCTCCCCTTCCTCTCTGAAACCAATATATATATATATATATAAAATTTGTCACAGATAGATTTGTTGCAAGGTTCGCAGAACATTAGAGAAAATATATAATCCTTTCGTTTATTTAAGAGCATTTCTTGAGTCCTCACTACATTGTGTGAGAAGCATTCTAGTGAAGGTGTTTCTGGGGTAGAAATCCAGGTAGCAAGGATGGAGCTACCGGGGTGTTCAGAAAACGCCAGTTGTATAGTTAGCTGTTACCTGAGCAAAAAATTAAGGTTGGCTACAGCAGAGGACTCTAGAAAGAAATGCAGTGGACAGGTCAGGAAGGGCGTGGGCTCTTTACTATGACACCCCAAATTGTTTTTGGTGGAATCGCAAGGGGAATGCAGCGTCAATTTTATTAAAATTATCTGTAGTACAAAACCACACGCTTTTCATTATTAAAATACTAGTAGCCCTGCACACGAATCCGTGCGCCAGTAGCTTGCTGCTGCCCTTCAGTAGCCTTCCAGTAGCTCTTCTCCCGCTGCCAGCCCTCCTGTAGCCCCCCAGCAAGTCCCCTCGTCCCCCTTCTACCCCCCCACTCCCCCACCCCCGCTCCATAGCTTGCTGCCCTGCACCCTCCTGTAGCTCTCCCCTGCCAGCTCGTAGCTCTCTGCCCCACCCTCCTGCTGATCCCTGATCCTGTCCTAACGCTTCACGGCGTATGGACCATTTGCATAGTACATCTTCATTATGCAGGATGGATGCATTGTGTAGTTGATGCAATAGCATATTAATTAGTAAGATACGACGAAACGGAATCCCACAGCTGGGCAGGGAGACGGCGTAGGCTCTCTCCCCAGAAGACGCTGGAGTTCATGGTCCTGGGCTCTCAGACGACCTAGGTCAAGACACCTGGAGAACACGGACCATTTTAAGCTGCCAGAGAAGTGTGAGAGGTAAGTTCCCGGACTGGGGAGAGGCTGCAATGCAGGGACCCGGGAGCCTGAGCTCTGTTCCGCTCCCGATCCCCCAAACACCCGCCCACCCGGCGGCTTTTCGGTCACCAGACAGCGAGCGCCTCTAGCTCTGGAACGGCCCTTTTCACTTCAGGCGCCTAGTTGCCAGGCCAACCCTCTTCCGCCCGCGCGTCGGCGGCCTCCCTGCTATTGGCTGAGAGGGCGTAACGTGCGTCTGACGTCAATGCGCGGCGCCGCCGGATCCGGAGACCCCCTGGAAGCCTTGTTTTCCGCACGCTCGGGCAGCGGGCCGCGGAAACCGTGGCTGTTGGCCGAGCGGGCGCCGGTCCAAAGCCCCATCCGGGGCGGCGGCTGGTGTGCGGGTCGCAGCGGGAGAGACGTGCGGTAGGAACGAGTCCCCGGAGCCCGCGACGCCGCCCGAGCTCTCTGGGCCCAACCGGCTTCCTCGCTGGCCTGTTGCTAGGGCCACCGGGCCGCGTTGCGAAGGACCCTGGTGACGCTGTGAGCCCGGAGCGCGCCCTGACTCTTCCGGGTCGGACTTTAGCCCATAATAGCCTGCGTTCGTCTCACTTGAACGCTGCTTTGCCCTTCACCCCCCTTTTTAAAAAATCTGTTTCTCTCCCCCCTCCCCCCTCCCCCCCAACACACGTCTTCATTTTCCAACTGGGACAACACCCTGGCCCTGAATGGGTCGTAGGTATTAACAGATGTGTGGTATTGGAGGAGGAGAGGCCAAGAAATTGGGGGAAAGCGAATTTTAAGACCCTTAATACTGGCTCATTAGTTTACCTTGTGGTAAAAGGGGGTCGAGAAAGATGGATATTGGGCTCTGTCGCTGTAGCGTGGAATTTAAGGAACCTCAGAGGTGGAACATGGCATCTTTTTTAGTTGGGGTGCCTATTACACTTTTGGAACTTTCTAAACATTAGGGGATAGGAAGTAATGTGGCGTCTGCCCCTGAGAATTTAGCAAGCAGTTTCGTGCAGTGGTCTCAAAGCGGGGTGTCGAAGAAAGTGCATGTAGAGAAAGAGATGGGATTTATGAGCTGTCCTACACGGTGGGGGGAAAGGTATGCTTTCCTTGCGTTGACACAGATGCCTGCAGCCTCTGTAAATCACCTGCAGCAGCTAAGGAAACCTAAGGGAAAAGTGAGGGTCCTACAGTGGAGCCCTAATTCTTTGATATTGTGACATAGTTTAGGTGTTCTGGTGAAGTGGATTTGTGGTTTCTAGAATCTATTTAGAATCTTTATATTGTTTTATAAAAGAATGAAGATCTTGCCCAGCCGGGTGTAGCTCAGCGGTTGAGCATCGACCCAGGAATCAAGAGGTCACCCGTTCGATTCCTGGTCAGGGCATATGCCCAGGTTGCGGGCTCAATCCCCAGTGGGGGGGGCATGCAGGAGGCAGCCAATCAATGATTCTCATCATTGATGTTTCTACCCCTCCCTCTCCCTCTCTGAAATCAATAAAAATATATTTAAGAAAAAGAATGAAGATCTTGTACCATTTATAAAACAAAGCAATTATTTTTCACTTCCTTCCAATATTACTCCTTTACACCGCCCTCTTCATGTTATTTAATGAAAAAGCACTCAAAAGGGTGGTTGAGCATAAGATGAATTAAGCATAATTGGAGAGACATGCAAGGAAGGAGAGTAATCAAGTAGAAATAGGAAGGATCTTGAGATTCAAGCTGGGCCTAGAAATACTAGCAGGCAGTTGGGTATGAGTCTGGGTGTGTGTGGTGGAGGATTCCTTTGTAGAGATTTAAATTTAGAAATCATCTGATGAAACGGGAAATCATGGGCTATGAACTAGACATCTTTCATTAACAGAAAAGAAGGAAATACAGAAGAGGGAGCGGTGAACCACCCTTCGCTGGTGAGCAACTTGATATCTGATCATGTTTATTCAACAACAGCCTTGATCAGCTTGATTTGATTTTCCCTTTTAGGAGATTAGGAAACAAAGCTTAGGGAGGTTAAATACGCTGCCTGAATTCATAAATCTCATAATCGGTAGAGATAAGATGCAAACCGAGATCTGAGCCCAGAACTCTACCTCATTACACCATGTTGAACACATCTGTAGGGCTGAGTGTAGGAAGCAAAGGAAAAAGAAGCAGCAACCACCTAAATTTTTCTGCCTGAAGGACCAGAAAACTGGTGGTACCTTGAATTAGCAAGGGATTTATAGTTAAATGTGTGTGGTAACCTCTGGTTTGGTTATGTTCAGCATAAGGAGCTTGTGGTGCATTGAGTAGGAGAGTTCATTATGTCATTGGGAAAGTAAGACTTGATGTGCAGGTGTTGATATTTGGAACTTTGGAAATTTAGGAGCCAGAGAAGATGGAGACAGAGGGGATGTGCCAACCACTCCTCTCAAAAATCTAGCCCATGTTTTCTACATATAACTAGAAGATTGTGACTGAGTATCTAACAATGTATTCTGATAATTTGAATGGAAAAAAAAAGTTTGCTTTTATACATTATGTTTTACAGCTTGTTTTTAATTTGCTGTTATTGATATTATTGAAATTTATATAATATTTTTCTCATTAGTCTTCCCAGGCATTTTGCTCCTTACCATAACTTTTCTGTATGTCTTTTACTGTATTTTCTACTCTATTCTGCTTTAGTGTGTATATTGTGAGTGAATTTCCCTCCTTAAAAGTTTGTGACATCAAGTTTCCTGTAACTTGCAGGAGTGACGGGAAGCAATGCAGAAATCAGAGGGCCATGGAGACACACAGTTGAGAAACAGAGTGACAGGTACCCAGCATGGCTTTTTAAAGGAAGAAGTGAACTTTATATTAATGACACATTCTGTTACACACAGGAATGTGGGGTGACCTTTATAGTTTTCACCTTTTGTTGTTGTTGTTGATTTTCTGGTTTTGTTTTTTTTTCTAGGTAATGATGACCAAAGGACATCCTCAAGTCCACAGAGAAAGCCTAGGACTACAGTTCAACGAAGCAAATCCTCATCCTCATCGTCTGCCAGTTCTCCAGATGCTGCGATAAAAGTCCATCCTCGACCAAGTGATAAACTTAACCCTAAAACGATTAACCCGGTAAGTACAAAAGGGATTTCTGACTCAGTAAGTTTTTCTAAGTAGTATGTACTTAGCACACTATTGAACCACTTGAATTCTGTCTTAAGTCTCTTTTGTTAGTTTTGAGGTAGTGCTGAAGGAAGGGCATATGATAATGATGGTGAAGAATGGAGAGGATGTGGGAGTGGAGGTGAGAAGGTATAAAGTTGTTATTAACCAGTTTTGGTCTCTTCTGTCATTCGTGGATGACTTTTTAGAATATAAACTAAATTGCTTTATTTTTCATTTGCTATGGTTATTTGACTTCCTAATACCAATGAATAAATTTGTACTTAATTGCCACAGGATGAATTATATGCTTCCATAGTTGCATAAAGGTCTCTAACCATTTTTCTGTGGTCTATAAATTTGCTCCACCAGAAAACCTAACTATAATACTATCCTCCTTTTGCCTTTTCACAGCAATTTAACAAACATGAGATTTAGGCACATAAAAGTACATAATTGTGTATAGATTAATGGATTATCCAAAGATGAACACATCTGTGCAGCACCCCCAGGTATTTGGCCCAACCTTGCATAGGGTACTCTGATGTGGTTTCAGCCCTTGAAAGGGATTGTGAGGATAGCTGATACTCTGATTTTGACGGCAGGTAAAACATAGCAAATACCTAAGCAAGGATATAATGGAAGTATGCAAGGGCACAGGACATTATCTGACTTAGAAAAGAAAAACAAAAAATAGTTCGAGTATCTGTCTTCCTTTGCTTCTTTCTATAGCCTGTACAGTGGCCCGGAAATTGAAACCCTGAAGAATTCTCTGATATCTTCTTGCTGTTGCTTCCTTTCCCCCATATTATCTGAGGGAATTTGCAGCCCTAATTTGTCTTAATTTTTATCCCAATGTAAGCAACATTTTTTCCAGTTAATTTCCTTATCTGATATGATTCTTACTTGAAAACAATCTTTTAAAACATATTTCTCTTAACAGGAATTGTAACTTGATGAATTAAATATTATTATTGCTGTGAATTACTATACAGAATTACTACTATGGATTGAGCTTTGCAAATAAATCTTTTATTGTGACATTTTATTTTAATGAAATTTCATATATGTATTTTTACTGAAAACATGTTTTACTAGAGGGAAAAGGACTAATTCTAAACTTAATTACTGCATATTATTAAAAATGTTTGTAGCTATTTATCTGTAATAAGTTTCTATTTTGTAATTTAAACAACTGTTTCTTTTGATTATAATGAAAGTACCATATTGTAAAATATTTACTTTTGGTGCCTCTAAGTCTCTGATCAAATATATTGAAACTATGTTTGCTGTGATTGTTTAACTGTTATGATTGATCATCACTTAAATTGCCTTTGCGAGTAGGTACAGAATTAACCTATTCTTAAGATAATAATGTAGCAAAACTAAAAGTAATGAAGTTATATATCTAAGCATACATATCTGGTCCTATGTTTGTGAGAGTCTCACTCAGTCTCCAGCTCTCTCACCCCTGTCCAATGGAAGCCATTAATTTTTATGGATACATAAAGTCCGTTTGGGAAATGACAAGTTCTCTGACCATCCAGACCATGTATAATTAGCTGGAGGACAAGTAGGAAATGTGCTGAGGACTAAAAACAAATATACTTTCCCTCACTTAACACCTTCTCCATCTGCTTCTCATTTTAGACAGTTACAGTAGGGAGGGGATGGAAAGATGTTATCTTATTATATTTATGATATTTATATTTGTCTATGTTTTATTTATTATATACATGGTTTCAGGCATCTACACGCCTTCTGAAACAAGTTAGAGGTGAAAGAAAATATAGAAAGTGTGTTTGTGTGTTCAGTCCTGAGAACTGATAAATTTTCTCAGTTGTTCTGAGTAGAATGATGCACTGGAAAGTTGGAAGTGGCTTGAAAGTCAGGGTGTTCATTTACCTCTGACCTGAGCAGGATTAAAATTGATTAGATATCACAAAGTGGAGGTGATCATAATGTAATATTTACTGTGTTTGTGTCACATTTTATTTCAGTTTGGTGAACAGTCACGAGCCCCTTCTGCATTTGCAGCTGTTTATTCTAAAGGTGGTATTCCTTGCAGGTAAAATCAATACAGGTTATAACTCACCATGTTATTCCAAATAATTGAGTAAGATCAATACGGTATTCAGTTTAAATTTATTGCAAGTTTTGTTTACAAGAGAGGTTGAACTAAAGGTGATTTACACTTTGGGGCTGTTGGCTTGGTATCCTGGGACATTGTTGAAGAAAATAATTTTAATTCCAAAATAGAATTACCCATAGATATAATATGTTTGAAGTCATGGTTTCCTACATATTATAAAATAATACTAATATGATTATATTCCAAAAAGAGTATGTATGTGTTAGATAACCACTGCTTATTATATAACTACTAGAGGCCCAGTGCATTAATTCTTGCATGGGTGGGGTTGGGCTGGGCTGGTCGGGGGGAGGGGACTTGGGAGGTTGCACCCTGGTCGAACTCCCGGTGGAGGGGGCAATTTGCATATTAGGTTTATATATATACTAGAGGCCTGGTCCACGAAATTCGTGCACGGGGGTGTCTGTCCCTCAGCCCAGCCTGCACCCTCTCCAATCTGGGATGGGACCCCTCGATTGGGCCTAAACGGGCAGTCGAACTGCTGGCTCCCAACTGCTCGCCTGCCTGCCTTCCTGATTGCCCCTAACCGCTTCTGCCTGCCAGCCTGATCACCCCCTAACCACTCCCCTGCCAGCCTGATTGATGCCTAACTGCTCTCCTGCCAGCCTGATTGCCCCTAACTGCCCTCCCCTGCAGGCCTGGTCACCCCTAACTGCCCTCCCCTGCAGGCCTGGTCACCACTAACTGCCCTCCCCTGCAGGCTTGATCGCCCCCAACTGCCCTCCCTTGCAGGCCTGGTCCCTCCCAACTGCCCTCCCCTGCTGGCCTGATCGCCCACAACTGCCCTCCCTTACAGGCCTGGTCCCTCCCAACAGCCCTCCCCTGCTGGCCATCTTGTGGTGGCCATCTTGTGTCCACATGGGGGCAGCCAACTTGTGTGTTGGAGTGATGGTCAATTTGCATATTACTCTTTTATTAGTTAGGATAGAGGCCTGGTGAACGAGTGGGGGCTGGCTGGTTTGCCCTGAAGGGTGTCCCAGATTAGGGTGGGGGTTCCCTTGGGGCGTGGGGCAGCCTGGGCGAGGGGCCTGTGGTGGTTTGCAGGTTGGCCACGTCCCCCAGCAACCCAAGTGGAGGCCCTGGTATCTAGGATTTATTTATCTTCTATAATTGAAACTTTGTAGCCTTGAGTGGAGGCCAGGGCTGGCCAGGGTAGGCGGGAAGCTTGGCTTCCTCCATTGCTGGGGAGATCCAAGCCTCCTGCTCGCTCTGTGGCTGCAGCCATCTTGGTTGGGTTAATTTGCATACTCGCTCCTGATTGGCTGGTGGGCGTGGCTTGTGGGCATAACAGAGGTATGGTCAATTTGCATGTTTCTCTTTTATTAGTGTAGATAAATATTGTTCTTGTTACATTCACTGGTTTTATATTTTAGGTTGGTCCATGGTTCAGTAAAACACAGATTACAGTGGGACTCTCCTCCTGAAAATCTTTCCTTTGATCCTCTTCTTATTACTTTAGCTGAGGTAAATCAATACTCCATCTCCTGAGTGTTTATGGGGGAAAATCTCTTACAATTGCAATAAAAGTTATTATATAACTCATCAGTAAATCTCATTTTTTACTTTTGAAATCAGAGCCAAACAGTAACTAAATATAATTGGCATATGATTATTAGAAACTAATCATATTTATAAACATGAGATTAGTCTACAGGGATTTGTAGGTAAGTGATTGAAATATTCATACTTAACTCCAAGTATATAAATACTTAGAATCATAACGTGGAGGAAGATTTTTGTTGAACTAGTCAAATTAGGAGAACATCATCGGTTTAAAAATAACTACATCAGATAACAATGAATAGTTGGTCTCTTGTACAGCCAGTCCTATTTTGCACTGTATTTCTTAGGAAACTCATATTAACTACTTAATGTTAGTTGTAGAATTCTCCAGGATTTTGCCTACTTGTACATCTTAAGTAACACATCATGGAGATGTTTTTATAGATTTTCTAAAAAAACTTCAGATAGGTTCCTTTATATTATTTAACATTTGTGTCAGGAAAACAAATTGTAAAATCACGGTAAAGGGTCCACTAATTATGCGTTCATAGAGTGGTGTTTATAAATACACATTGTAGACTAACTCGTGCTTTCAGGCAGTGTTTAGGAGTTTGTACAAAATGCCTTTAGAATCCTAGTCAGTTTTTCTCTTTCCTTTTTATATATTTTTGTTTACATTTCCTCTCCCTCCCTGTCCCTTTTCTCTCTTTTCTCCCTGCCTTTCTTTCCTTTTTTAAAATTCCCTATATATATTTTTTGCCTCTTTTTTTTCCTTATTTTTCTTTCATTTTTTCCTATTGTTTTTTTTCCCCCTTTCCTCCCTCCCTTCTTTCCTGTAGATAAAGATCCTTTCTGTCTTATATATGTCTTTTATTCCACAATTTATCTGTTTAATTAAAAATGCAATTACTGAAATTATATATCATGATTAGGAAAACAATAATAATAAACTTGATTTTCATTTACATGAGTAAGGATTCAGTTTTTCTTAGTAGCATAAATCATGTGGGTTTTTTGTTTGTTTTGTCTTTGGCAGGGTCTGAGAGAGACTAAACATCCATACACCTTTGTTTCAAAGGAGGGTTTTAGAGAATTACTCTTGGTTCGCGATGCTCCTGAAAAAGCTGTGCCTTTGCTTCCTAGACTGAGTCCTGTGCTAAAGGCAGCTCTGGTATGTGCTTTATTCTTTGGACTTTCTCTGGTCCATTTAAGATATTTTATGTCTTCCAAATTATATGCAAATTAGCTTTTTACCTGTGATTTTGATGTGTATGCAGAATTAGGTCACTGTTTTCAGGGCCAGATGAATAGTTGGTCTTACTTGCAAACACTGTTAAGAGGATGTACTAAAAGTAAAATGGGGCATTTTGAGTAATTAGAGACAGTAATGAACCTCAAAGCAGTCTTTCTGCAGGCTGCGATATATCTTAGTTAATGTTTCAGTCAAGCTGAAAATTTGTGTGTTGCTTCTACATGTCCTGCATTAAAGGCTATTTTTAAAATTCTGGGTTTGGTTGATTATCTTCTAATGCGAATATTCACTCTCCTTTTTTTCCCCTGGCTTCTCCTTTTTCCTGACGTCTCCTTCCTTTTTCTCTCCTTTCCCTTCCTATCCCTATACTCCTGACCAACTAACACTCCACAGGCCCATTCGGATGATGAAGTGTTTGAAAGAGGATTGAATGCTCTGGTGCAGTTGAGTGTCGTCGTGGGTCCTTCTCTAAATGACCACCTGAAACATCTGCTTACCAGTGTGAGTACTGAAAAGATTAGAGAGCAGCTGTGAATGTGTATCATGCACTGTCTGTATCTCTTCATAATGTAATGGCGTCAAATGATTCAAAACCTCAAAAAAAGAAAACCAAAAAACTCATCATCCTAACCAAAATCATTGTAGTGGTGCATAAAACATTTTACTAAGGAGAGTGTACTCTTTAAACATTTTCAGTGGAAAGCACCTACATGAGCAGAATTTAGGGATGCAATGCACCCAAATTAATGAGCAATGTAATGGGATCATGCCCATGTTGATTAGCTATGAAGTATAAGCAGAGTTTATCCACCCTCTTGTGTAAAATATAGGTTTTTTTATCTTTTTGTTTTGTAAGCATTTTGGTGAGTATAGCACTCAGGATGAGACATTTTCCTGTTGCATGTAGTTCAGTTCTTACCACAGTTATACACTGGGACACTGTGCCGTTCAGGAAGCCCCAGGACCACCCTTAGGTTGAACAGTTTACAGATAGGACTCATGTTGCTCAGAAAATCTGTTACTCACTGTTAGTTTATTACTGAGAGGACACAGATTGACATCAACAAAGGGAGGAGCCGCGAAGAACAGGGTCCAGGCCAGGCCGGGTGGAGCTTCCTCTCAGTGAAGTCGTGCAGACAGTGCTGACTATTTCAGCAAGGGCGAGTGGCAGCGCGCATGCAGTATGCCAGTTGGGAAAGCTCCCCTGAGCCTTGGCGTCCAGGGTTCTCTTGGGGGTCTGTCCACAGGCATGGTGGACTCCCTGCGTGGGTGACCTTAGTCTCCAGTCTCTCCCTAAGTTAAGCTGACACCCTGTGGCCTACAGTCCCCACCCAGATCACATTGTAGGCACAGACTCTCTGATGTGATGGTCTGTGCCTACGTCTTACCTGGCAGGACATTCCAAGGGCTTAGGGGTTACCATTCAGGAGCCAGGACAAGGCCAAACCTTTCCTTAGGCAGGCAGTCCTTCACTGCATGCACTGATACAGAGATTCGGGTCCTGTCCGGGCTAACCCACAGCTAGGATGTCTGCGTGCATCTCTCTAGTTCAGAGCTGAGGCGTGCATGTGGTTTATGTTCCATTGTTTTTCCTTGGACCCACCTACCTGGGAGATCCTAGAATGCAGGTAAATTCAATACAGGTTATAACTCACCATGTTACTCAAAATAATTGACTAAAATCAATACAGTATTCGGTTGAAATGTATTGCAAATTTTATTTACTGGGGAGGTTGAAATAAAGGGTTCAGGCTCTGCATGAGTACTGCAGGCACTGGAGGGAGCACAGTTACAGGTTGGCATTGTGTGATTTCCCTCTTTGCTCTGTGATTCTCTCTCACTTGGACTCTCCCCTGCAGTCATTCCCACCTGCAGTCAGAGGCCCATTCTGGACACACCTAGGGACACGTGCCCTTGTGGTTTCTAGTCTGACTGCCCTCTCACTGTTACACAGTTACTCATGTAGATGCTCTTTGTTGTCTCTTCCCATTTTTACTACTGGAAGCACATGTGTTTAGAGGCTTAGCTTTCCATCATAGTTCTCCAAATGCTCTTGCAAATTACCAAATGGAAAAATACGCAATTTCATAGAAAACTTACTCTGGATACCACATTGTAGCATATTTTGTAGGATTGATATTATTTGAAATAATTAAATGAATTAATTTATTGCCCCAGCAAATAGAGTGGCATCTATTTCAATGATTTTTCCTGAAAGAAGCCTAAAACAAGTGGTGTTTGTACTGTTTCTACTTATTATACAACTAGAGGCCCGGTGCATGAAATTCGTGCATGGCGGTGGGGAGGGTTGTCCCTCAGCCCGGCCTGCACCCTCTCCAATCTGGGACCCCTCGGGGGATGTCCAACTGCTGATTTAGGCCCGATCCCCTAAATCGGCAGTCAGACATCCCTCTTGTAATCCGGGACCGCTGGCTCCTAACCGCTTGCCTGCCTGCCTGATCGCCCCTAACCACTCTGCCTGCTGGCCTTCTTGCTCCCAACTGCCCCCCCTTGCCAGCCTGATCTCCCCCAACTGTACCCACCACTGGCCTGATCGCCCCCACCTGCCGCCCCGCCAGCCTGCTGGCCCCCAACTTCCCCGCATGCTGGCCTGCTCGCCCTCAACTGCCTGCCCCCGCTGGCCTGCTCACCCCCAACTTCCCCCCTCTGCTGGCCTGATTACCCCCAACTGCCCCCCCTGCTGGCCTGCTCGCCCCCAACTGCCACTCCTCCGCCAGCCTGATCTACCCCAACTGCCCCCTTCCCCCCACCAGCCTGCTCACCCCCAACTGGCCCCCCTGTCAGCCTGCTCGCTCCCATCCCCCCCCCCCCAGCGGGCCTGATCACCCCCAACTGCCCTCCCCTCCTGGCCTGATCGCCCCTAACCGCCTCTGCCTTGGCCCCGCCACCATGGCTTTGTCCGGAAGGTCTCCCGGTCTAATTAGCATATTACCCTTTTATTAGTATAGATAAAGACTCAGTGACATTATTTCTAGTTTGGCATACTATTTAGTGAAGCTTTACTTATGCTTAAGGTAAATATTACTACTTTTTAAAATCAATTCATTCCCCCAATCTTATTTTTAAAGCTATTCAAGAGACTAAGGGACAAGAGGTTCAAAGAGCCGATCACGAATGCATTGCAGAAGCTGGAGCAGCATGGTGGAAGTGTAAGTAGGACAGTCTTCCCTCAGTCCTGATTGTGTTCTTACCTTTAGTCATATTGCAAATTGGACTGTATAATGTATTACCTCTTCATTGGCAAGTAGCCATGTGGAGCTGATAGTACTATCCATGTGAGGGCCCTGAGTGTCTGTCTTCCTGGGTCGCAGGTTTCTGAGCAGTAGGATTCTGCCCCGGGTTGTGTGAACCTAGGGCCTATTCGCCTCCGCTGTGCTTATTGTGTGGCACTTGTGTGGGGCAGCTTTACAGCTTGTTTTCTTTATTTGGGGTGTTTTTGCTTTGACCATTTGTAAGTTCATAAAACTGAAGGGTTAATGTAGAGAGCTCATTGAAGAAAGAGTACTTTTCCTTTCATTTGCCATCTTTTCTGTCTAAAAAAATTATAATTTGCCCATAAGCAAAGATTGAAATGAGGTTTCCAGGTTGCTCTGATATTATGTCTGCAAGCGCATGCTTGCTGGAATGTGAGCACGTGTGTGTGCAGCACACGGCTGACTCAGTTAATTATTTTAACTGGCAAGAAGGTGCGGAAATGTAGGGGATTTCATTATCTGTGTGCTCTCAAATAACTAGGTTGAGTTTTCATCTTTTGAAAGAAGTGTTCAGATAATCTAGTCTTGGAAATATTTCCATAAAGCAGTGTTCCCATCTTGATTTGGAGCTTACATTTAATCAGAGCTTAGTGAATAGAGTTGCATGTGATTATCTTAACATTGCACAACTTAGTTTCATTCTAGGTATGTTCAAAAGGATTATAAAGAAATTTGTCTGATCATATAGTTTAAAATGGCACATGTTTTAGTTTAGCTTTGCCTAAAGTATTCAATTTGACCAACTTCAGTGTCTTTTTAAATTGAAGATATTCTCTGCTTGATGAATGCCTTGAATAAAGTTTGTGTGGAGGAAGTAATTCCCAAGGCTTTCTTGGTTGTCTGTGGGTCCCAGGCAGAGGATTAGCATTTAGACACCTTGTGGTGATGCACAAAACCATCCCTAGCCAACCCTGTGTCCGTCCTCAGCAGAAAAGAAATTCATATTGCTTGCAAATGTGTTTGCTGCTCTGAGAACTGGAATGGAAAATGAGTTTCTTGTGAAATGCAAGTAAACAGAGGCCTACTAATGATGGCACAGCTTTTCAATCCGAAACTCTTCCCAGGTGGTTTTCACACATCCTGTGGACTGGTGTGGGGAAGGGGCAAGAAGAAAGGGGCAGGCCCAGTAAGTTAGTATGTTCCTGCGGAGGAGGGGATAGTTTGTGCATAAAGCTTAGAAGTAGCACAGTAAGATTTAGAGGGGGAACACCTGGGGTGTAGTTGGCCAATCCAGGGTCTCAGAGATAGCTAGCAAGGGAGTAACTCTTTTGCTACTCAGTCTTGTTGTTTTGAATCATGCTAATACAGAATAAACCAAGATTTTGAAGTCATAATATCTTACATAATATTTTAATAGTAATTGATGTACTTGCAATGTCCTTTTACAATTCCATCAATTATTACATAGCATATGATCACATATCAAAGAGTTTCCCTGGGCTTGATGACTGTTGTACTTGCTTTGGATACTTTGTAGTTCTTCATGAAAGTAATGGATGCTCTTCTTTCCCTTCTAAAACGTAAAGGTTTACTTTTCTTCCTCTTTATTTAAATATTTAGAGATGAGTCTTTAAAAAAGAATTTTCTCAGTATGGTAGTTTCTCACTTCTTAGAGCCTGCAAATATCACAATAATGGAAAGACTCAACTTCAGGGGGAAAAAAAATAACAGCTACAGATAGTCACAGTGTCATTTTCTTATAACTAATCCATTTACAACCCACCTTAAATGGAGATTGGTTCATTCTGAGCTTGATTTGTGTTTTTTTCTAGTTGATATGCACATTTGTCTTAGGTACATACTTCACACACACACCTATCTTTATTGAATATGTGGGAACATATTACATGCCGGGTATTTTAGTGAGTACTTTTAGACATTGAAATCATTTAATACTTACTACACCCCTCAGAGGAAGGTTTGGCTGTTATCCCCCTCAAAAGATCTAGAATCTGAGGCACAGAGATATAACTACCCCGGATTTGACAGGAAGTGATTGAATTCATGCTGGTGGTCTGATTCCTAACTACTATGCTTACATATTTTTTAAAAACAGTAAGAGATAACCTACAGTTTATTTAACTCAGAAAAAAAGTTTCACTTCTCATTTCATCATCCTATTCTTATCCTGTTTTGTTTGAGTTTTGGATACTGTTTGAGGCATGCTTTTGGAAATGTAATACTATTAGGGGGAGCCTACATGATACTAATGGGGCTTTTTTTTTTTTTTCTGTTGACAGGGAAGCCTTATCATCATCAAAGCTAAAATTCCAACATACTGCTCCATATGTTGTTGAAGAAGGGAGCAACAGATCTTACTGCCTGGTGACAGGTGTTACACGCTGGCCGTGGGTACCTGTGGGGCCGTCTCAGTTCACTGCAGGCTCTTCTTTTGTAAATCACAGCCATCATTCATCATTTACTATTTTCAGATGAATATGCACAATTCCACTGAATCACAGTAAGTTATTCCACAACAAAAAAATATGGTTAGCCGAAACCGGTGTGGCTCAGTGGATAGAGCATCAGCCTGCGGACTGAAAGGTCCCAGGTTCGATTCCGGTCAAGGGCATGTACATTGGTTGCGGGCACATCCCCAGTAGGGGGTGTGCAAGAGGCAGCTGGTCGATGTTTCTCTCTCATCGATGTTTCTAACTCTCTATCCCTCTCCCTTCCTCTCTGTAAAAAATCAATAAAACACATTACAAAAAAAAAAAAAGTATGGTTAATAATGGAAAGGGATTTAAAAGGTTCTATAATAGGACAGTTTTGTGGGGTTTATTTTTCATATTTGTATGGTTTGTGTCAACAACCATTGTTGGGTTTATGGTATAAGTGTTTGTATTTATTTTCTAGTGCCTTTTGTTTATAACAGCCCTTTTGCAATCAGTTTGTAGCTGTATCTTTACTTCTAGACATTTTGCCATTTCTGGATTTAATATTTATCAAGGCTATGGAAATTTAAAATAGTGGACATTTGTGAATTCACTATTAATTATTGTTTGTAAATATGTCTTTTATAATGTAGAATGCTTAGGAAAATTTCTTTCCAGAGTATTATAGTTTAACAATTTTTTTAATGTGTAAATTCTCTTACAAGTATGTTGTTTATTACAACTCATTAAAACTACCTAAACTTTAGGTGTCAATTGTATTTAAGCAAATGTTATTTTTGTATTTCATAGTCTGAATTCAGTACATGAAGAGATTCAGAAAGTAAAATGTTCAATCTATGTAGTCAGTGATTTTGTTGTGCTTGCTTATGTTGAATTAATTAAATTTAAAAGGCTTTTGAAATTTACAGGCGTCGTCCTGGGTGTTGATGTGGTAGAAGCTGACTCTGGATCATCTACGAGAGGAAGGAGTAGAACAGAAATAGATAACGAGAGGAAGACCTTCCACCTCCAGGGCAAGAAGGGAGCCCATAGAAACGGGTCGTCGCACCAAATCCAAGGGACATGAGGGGTCACTCTTACATAGGGGCGGCGGCGATGTCATATTCCAGAAGCATCAGAGGAAACCAATACCTGGAGTGACCTCTTTGCGTCTCACTTTAGTCTCCAGCTGTAACTGAAAAGGATGCAAATAATTTCTGAAGCATCATAGTTGCAGAAGTGCTCATCTTCCTATCTTTTGTGCTTCCTGGGTCCCTGCCTGGTACACTCTTCTCTCGGGTCTCACTTGTCACGTCCTCAGGTCATATTAGCTACAACGTCTGCCTGCCCTGGTCTCACTCTAACTCTCCCTCATTGCACTCAGCGCCATCCAAGCTAAAGATACCTGCAATATAGAAAATACCATAAGCAAAAATATTGTTATTCTAGTAATTATAAAATTTGTTGGAATAAAGACCTTTGAGATACAGTAGAGTTATAAACATTTTATTTGCTTTATTTTTTCTTTTTGAAATACAAAATGTGCACATTAAGTTTACACAAACACGCGATGGCGAGTTTCAGTGTACATGTATTGTACTACTCTTAATTCTACACTGGTGATAGCAGGGCAGCTTTCCACATCCTATCTCTACACCAGAATAGATACCTGATTTATTGTTGCAAAGACAGTTGCAAGTTTCCTCCTACAGTAACCTCTTGGTCTTTGTGATATTTCTGCAAAACAGGGAAGGTGTGTGTATCTTTAGTCATGTTATGGCAACTTTACAATTTTGGTTTGAGAGTGTTAAAAAGAATCTGAATTATTGGAGTTGTATGAGAAGCTAAATCATAACACCTTCCAGATGAGTTGCTTAGCACTTGATACGCATTTTCAACTAAATTTTGGAATTGGAGTTCTGGCTATAATGGAATCACTGGTGCTTTCAAAGTGACTTCTGCTTGCTGTTTCTTCCTAGCACGCGTTGGAGTAGTCAGGTTTCTTTGCCCTGATGGCATGTAACATAAAGGTGCCATGAGGGAGTCCAGGGAGGAGATGCAATAGGCTTTTAGTGCTATTAAAATTACTCCTCATTAAGCATTACCGGGGACTGGAGGACAGATGTTCTGACCCTTCGCATGTACCTATAAACACCCTCACTGTGTTTCCTGCCTTCTTGGGCTTTCACTTAGTGACAATAGAATAAACAGTCAACCTGTCAAATTGAGTAAACCCAAAATTATAAACATCGTGTAGGCTTTGTCTTAATATGTATTTATGAAAAATTAAGAAATGCTTATTAAATAAGCTATTAGGCATATGTGGACATCTGGTGATCAACTAATATTATTTAGAAAACCACCAGATGAATGTCTTTAACAGAAGGCAGCAAATTCATAGGAACTGGGACTGTTGCTTTCTTAGTGTGGTAGTCTTGTTCACTTAAGTACATAGTGGAATTACAGCACACAAACATGAAAATTAATTTCTGGAAATTAAATGCAGATGCCAATGTTTTAGGAAACCATTTAAAATCCTGGGGTTGAATACATACAAAGGAGTAGCAGAAAACATTTTAAAGTCACTGATAATGTGAAAGCCTCAATAATCCCATGGCTAAAGAATCAGTAAAACTATATGCCAGATTCTATTACTTTTGAATATCCACAGGGTGTGAAATGACTTAGACCATCCCATGAAATTTGCATTATGAAAAGGATGCAAATTGAAAAGTGGAGAACTCAAATCTTTTGGGGACTGCTTCATATGAAAACAAAGCTGGTTTGCATAATATGCCTCAGTGTCAAGCTGAGCAGTCTATGCTAAAAGTGGCAGCTCCCACTTGTGTGGTAGGATCATTCACATTTGTCTGAGGATGTATTTGACAAGTTAAATCACATTTTCAAAGAGCTGCATGGAGCGCATTATGTTTTCATCCTGTAAGGGAGAAACAGCGGGATTAAATTCAGCATATTTGCAAGGCAAGGACAACAAACCCTCGACATCACCGATAGTTTCTGTGACAGCGAAATGATGTACAGGAAACCAATTCTACCATGAGCTAATTGATATAAATGAGTTAAGTCTCTATGGCATATCAACATTATAACAAAACGTTGAATGAACATGAACAACACTGTCCGAAATTATGTTATTTGAGGACCTGCTGTACACCATTTTCCCTCTAAGTACTGCCATTTTCCAACTATCTGTGCTCCATATAGAAAGCTGGAGAGCCCATTTTAGGTTTTGTTGAGTCTACCAGACTTTAAATAGTTCATTTAAATCATACTTGGTGTTGCCCTTGCCAGTTTGGCTCAGTGGGTAGAGTGTCGGCCTGCAGACTGAAGGGTAATGGGTTCGAGTCCCGTCAAGGGCATGTACCTGGGTTGAGGGTTCTGGCCCTGGTCAGGAGCATGTGGGAGGCAACCAACCAATGTGTCTCTCTCACATTGGTGTTTTCTCTGTTTCTCCCTCTCCCTTCCACTCTCTAAAAAATCAATGGAAAAAATATCCTTGGGTGAGGATTAAATCACACTTGGAGTTCATAGAGGATATTTCTCAAATCAGATGCCAGAATGAAGAGTCGGGGTAAAAAAAAGTAAAGAAATGTAAATTTTGACATTCCAGGTGGATCACAGACTTGAACATATAGAAAGAAACAGGGTTTGTGTGAGTTAAGAGCCAACTTGGTTAGGACTGAAGGTTGGAGCTTTGGGATGTCTTTATACCTGTTTCTGGACGTATTAGAGCTAATTCTGTGTGGCCTTTAGGAGCCTTTAAAAAATGAATGGCCTTGCCCTGGCTGGTGTGGCTCAGTTGCTGGTTTGATTCCTGGTCAAGGGCACATACTTAGTTGTTAGGGGCCATGTGGGAGTCAGTCTATTGATGTTTCTCTCTATCCCTCTCTCTCTTCCTTCTCTAAAAAATCAATCAACTGGAGAAACCAAGATGGCGGCATAAGGTATACACCTGTATGTGCTGCCTCTCACAACCACACCAAAACTACAACTAAAAGACAGAATGACTATCATCCAGAACATGGGAAAGCTGGCTGAGGAGAAGTTCTACAACTAGAAGGAAAGGAAAAATTGCATAGAGACTGGGTAGGACCTGCAGAGGCGCAGAAAAGCAGAGGTATGGAGGTGCGCGAATCGGGCTGGCGACTGGGTGCGCTGTTTTTTTTCAATCAGGAAGGAGATACAAGCTCCCTACTGCTCTGAACTCATTTCCAGCGAGACTCTGGGGACCCAGACTCCTACGGGGAGAAGCTGGACTGTCTGGCATTGGGTCAGAAAGTGAGGGCGGCTTTCTCGCAGAGGTGTGCGCAGGAATCATTGTTTACTGTGCTGGGGCGCGGGGCGCGGGACACAGGGACGCGGAAACGCGGAGATGCAGAGACAGCTGACTGGCAGCCATTGCTGTTTGCCATGCCCTAGTGATTCCCTGAGACCCCGCCCCACCCAACTTACAAACCCACCCAAACTGTGTGTAGTGGCTTTTGCATATGAATGGCCTACCCTTTTGCAGCTTAGCCTAACAAACTGCAACTGGGTCAGACAACTCCAAAACTTCCAAACCCCAAACAAAGAGGAGAAAAAGAGGAGAAATCTGCAGATCTCGCAGTAGCTCCTGCCGGGTGGCCTCAGCCAGTAGCTAACTTGCACCTCCTTGGAGATCCAGGAGCTAGTGTACCTAGTGGTCAGTGTGAGATGATACCAGATTTCAACTCCTCACATCCATAAGTGACTCACTCAAGAGGCAGACTCAGTAAGCACCAAAGCCCCACTGAAGCAAGTTCTGCCCCATAAGGGTATCTCCAGCACAGCGTTCTTCCATTATAGACACAGCAGGTCCTCATAGCCAATTGGCCTGGAGGTCAATTCCTCCCACTGTACCAACAGCAATCAAGGCTTAACTACAACAAGACTGTGCACCCAGCCCACAAAAGGGCACACCAAGAGTGTCCACCTCAGGTTATTGGGGAGGCTGAGCCACTGGCCCCTATAGGTCACCAACCACACAAAGCCACTCCATTAACACAGAGAAGCAGCCAAAATGCGGAGACAAAGAAACGTCATGAATTAAAGAAATGGAGGAAAGCAAACTACTGGATATAGAGTTCAAAACCACTGTTACAAGGTTACTCAAGAATCTTCTAGAAACCTCTGATGAACATAGTGAGACCTTGAAGGATCTTAATGAGAATGCAAAAAAAAAAAAAAAAAAAAAAAAAGGAAAAGGACCAGTCAGAAATTAAGCATACACTGTCTGAAATTTAGAATAATATACAGAAATCCAACAATAGACTAGAGGAACCCAAGAATCAAACCAAAGATTTGAAATAGGAGGAAGCAAAGAACACCCAACCAGAAAAACAAAAAGAAAAAAGAACCCAAAAATATGAAGATAGTGTAAGGAGACTCTGGGATAACTTCAAGCGTAACAACATCTGAATTATGGGGGTGCCAGAAGAAAGAGAGAGCAAAATATTGAAAACCTATTAGAAGAAATAATGATAGAAAACTTTCCCTTCCTGGTGAAAGAAATAGACTTACAAGTCCAGGAAGCACAGAGAACCCCAAACAAGAGGAATCCAAAGAGGACCACACCAAGACACATCATAATTAAAATGCCATGAGCAAAAGACAAAGAGAGAATCTTGAAAGCAGCAAGAGAAAAACAGTTAGTTACCTACAAGGGCGTACCCATACGACTGTCAGCTGATTTCTCAACAGAAAACTATGCAGGCCAGAAGGGAGTGGCAAGAAATATTCAAAGTGATGAACAGCAAGAACCTACAACCAAGATTACTCTACCCAGCAAAGCTATCATTCAGAATTGAAGGTCAGATAAAGAGCTACACAGTCAAGAAAAAGCTAAAGGAGTTGATCATCACCAAACCAGGATTATATGAAATGCTGAAGGGTATTCTTTAAGAAGAGGAAGAAGAAGAAAAAGGTAAAGATAAAAATTATGAACAACAAAATGGCAACAAATACATATCTATCAACAAGTGAATCTAAAAATCAAGTGAATAAAAAATCTGATGAACAGAATAAACTGGTGAATATAATAGAATTAAGGGCATAGAAAGGGAGTGGACTGACAATTCATGGGAGGAATCGGGTGTGAGGGGTGTGGGAAGAGATTGGACAAAAATCTTACACCTATGGATGAGGACAGTGGCGGGGGGTAAGTGTATGGGGTGGGGGTGGGGATTGGGTGGAGGGGAGCTATGGGGGGAAAAAAGAGGAACATCTGTAATAATCTGAACAATAAAGATTTATCTTTAAAAAAGTAAAAAAAATCAATCAACTGTTCTTTTTTTTTTTTTTTAAATGGTCTCTCAACACCAAAGAAAGAATTGTTTAGGAAAAACCATTACCCGGTGGCTGTGTTTGGTTTAGCACTGTGGTCGGCAAACTGTGGCTCACGAGCCACAGGCGGCTCTTTGGCCCCTTGAGTGTGGCTCTTCCACAAAATACCACGGCCTGGGCGAGTCTATTTTGAAGAAGTGGCGTTAGAAGAAGTTTAAGTTTAAAAAATTTGGCTCTCAAAAGAAATTTCAATCGTTGTACTGTTGATATTTGGCTCTGTTGACTAAGGAGTTTGCCGACCACTGGTTTAGCATATTCCTTAGAAACTAAGGGTCATACTTTGGACATCACAGGGGCACTTGGAGACTGTATGTGAATGGTGGTCAGTGAGCTTGTTCTTGTAGGGTAAATGGTAGTTGAACTAATGCTGACTTGCACTCCTAGAAGCCAGGCCACAACAGCAGCACTAAGCAGGTCGGTTCTCCCCAAGTCCACCAGCTTAAATATGAGTTTAGAAACAAGCAGGCGCCAGGAAAGGGAAAGTATATCAATTCATAAATAGAAAAGCTAAAGCACTACAAACGTCTTTGTCTACATTTATTTTTTAAATTGTGAATTGTGGTTCTAGCCACACATGGAGCCAGAGGATGCTAGGTAAGCTGAAACTGGCCTCCCGCCAGGTGAGCTAGCCACTTGATTTTCCCTCTGAATTATGGCACTTTATTTTTTTGTGACCGAAGACCATTACTGCTTCAACCCAAAGCCATTTCTTGCCCACACATATTAACGCAATGATGTTTCTCTGAGATATTGGCTGTATGAATGGCCTGTGTTGAATACTTAGCTGTCCTGGAATTCTAAAGCTGTGGAAATATGATTGACAATATACATGCTATAGGCTAAGTCTAGGCAAACAGCAATGTAAATCTCCCGTGAGTTTTATTCTCAATGATGAATACTCTCTAAAGTATTTAGGGAACAAAACTCAGTCTATGTGTGACTTTCGCACCTTCAGGGCTTACCTACACAGCAGCTGTGGGCACTCTACAAATGCCGATCAATTCAACGTAGAAACTGGTGATTGTTTAGAGAGCGTGGGCTTACCTCAGCTGTAAAAGTCATAAACTTAGGCCTGTGATCTTTATATTTTTCTCACTTCATGGTGGCTAGTTGGCAATACTCAGTCCAGCTGTTACAAAAGCAAAAATGGATGGTTCCTTTACTACCATTACTTACTTTTTGGCAACTTTCGATGAACTCATCTATAGTAACAACTCCATCTTTATTTTTGTCCATTTTCTGTTCAGGAAGAAAAGAACAAAAAACTTTATTCAGACTTTCCCCATTATACCCTCACACCTTAACCAAATGAGCTGAAGCTGATAAACAACAACAAAAACAAGCCCTAGCTGGTTTGGCTCAGTGGATGGAGAGTTGGCCTATGAACTGAAGGGTCCCAGGTTCAATTCTGGTCAAGGGCACATGCCTGGGGTGTGGGCTTGACCCCCAGTAGGAGGCATGCAGGAGGCAGCTGGTCAATGATTCTCTCTCATCATTGATGTTTATCTCTTTCCTTCTCCCTTCCTTTCTGAAATCAATAAAAATATATTTTAAAAAAAACAAACAAAACAAAACCCACTGTTTGTTTATTGGGAGGAACTGCCTCAGAACAAACGAGTAATTTCCTAGCCATAGGAATCATCTGGCTGACTTCTTCTAGGCTCTTCTTTGTCAACCGAATGTGGTAAAGATCTAGTCACTGACCTAGGTGAAACCCTGCCTTCCAGCCCTGCCAGAGCTCCGGCGATTTGCTGTAATTTTCAAAGTCTCAGTCTTCTC
Source organism: Eptesicus fuscus (assembly GCF_027574615.1). Classification (NCBI taxonomy): domain Eukaryota; kingdom Metazoa; phylum Chordata; class Mammalia; order Chiroptera; family Vespertilionidae; genus Eptesicus; species Eptesicus fuscus. The sequence goes on along the minus strand of NC_072474.1, from coordinate 106,570,213 downwards.
ACCTGTCAAATGGGGCTAATAAGGATTTATAACCTCATAGGATTCTCATGAGAACTGAACTAAAAAAACAACATGTGAAACATGGCAATTGCTTAGTATTCTATCTAGGATATTGTGAATGTTCTGTAGTTATCAGTATTATAATTATTCAAAACCAAAATTATTAAATTGTTAGGATGGTAAATATCCTATCATTTTATCCCTTTCAGGAAACGCTCTTTTACTTTACATTCTTTTAAATCATCATGACACTTTGAAAACAGAAAATGTTTTCTTAATTTCTGTTTCTCTCTGGCTTCCATATGCATCCCTACCTGGAAAAATGTCTCCACATGTTGTCTGGGAGCGTCTTCTTTGAGGACAGGATATGTGCATTTACCCATCATGTCGTATATCGCCTTCATGATATCAAGCATCTCCTGAAAAGCCAAAGGCACGCTCGTGAGGCTGCAAGCAATATGCGAGGAAACCACCCAGAAAGTCTAACGGTATTTCTACTCAATTTCAAATTTCCGATTCTTCTTTGATTCTTCATTAAATGCCTTTCAGTTGTGAGGAAAAGGCAACAGCTTTGTGCTTTAAAGGCAGCAGAATGAGAATGTAAGAATTATTTCTGACCTTGGTTTCAACATGAAGTAAATTCCGACATACCGAACATGATCAGCAAAACTCTGGCTTAGTGTTTGGGTCTCTGTAGACTTCACACAGACTACCTTCATTTTGTTGAGTTATTATAGATCTTACATGATTATTACCAATGTGTTAATTGAGAATAAAATATAACTCCACATCACGAGAATTATACTAAAAAAATCAAAGCTCATTAGGATTTCCGTTGTGTTTTTTTTTTCTTTTCCTTCCACTATCGCTTTAACTGAGGAAATCACACACATAAATTAATCAAAATATTATGACCCTGGGACACATCTTAAAATATCATCATTATTTTTTAATCATTTTATTAAAAATTAGTTTTCAACTTATTTTCAATCTTAGTGAAAATAATATGTAATATCTAGACATTCAGGTTTATTATTTAATGTTTCCTTCATATTGAATTTTTCACATAAAAGGATCTGGATTAGGTTGATATAACATTTACTTTTGAGAGTATTCCATTCTATTATAAATGATAAATAGTCTGTAGTTTATAAATCATAGGTGTAACTTTTAAAGGTATTCTGAGTTTAGAGAAGCAGTAAGAAGTTTGTTTGCCACAGGCAGAATTCATGAGATGTGTCACGTATAAGAGGCAAGAACAGCATGTTTGTGTTAAACAAAGACAGGGATAGGAAGGGATTGGAGGACCAAGAGATACCTAATATTCCTGAGTCATCTGAGTACTAAATGCTTATTGGATACCAAATATACAAGAGGCACGAACTGTCCAGGATATGCTCAGTATACACAAAATATTAATATTCGTGAGTTCTTAATTCAGCCACCCATTGATGAGAAACATTCTGGTTCCATGAGTCCTCTGCTCAAGAAACACAAATAAAAACGATGGCCGTTGACCAGGCTAATTTTGTTGCTCTAAGTGTGGTCAGGTGCACTTGACCCTTTGTCTCTGGTAGAGCAAGTTCATGTCACTGACCCAGGACACCTTTTATTTGAGGGGCCTCTTGTTCAAATCTCACCTCTGGGGAAAAGCCAGTGAGCCAGAGAAAAAGACAGGGCATAAGAAGATTGAGCCGTCCCAGGATTCAAGTAATGTGATCCTTCTACCTTACTTGCACCTTATCCTAATTTAGTTAACTTACCATTCCTTTTCCCTTGCTTCTCATTGTGCTTTAAATTATTTTTAAATTCGAACCATTTGATTTGAATATCTTATTTGGTCTGTGGACCTGAACAATTTGGGAGGTCCCACTATTCCATGAGGTCATTTACCACACCATAAAGGTCATCTAGGTCATCACACACACAACCTATGTGACTTGAAATTACACCTGTTTCCATGTGGAGCATATTATATGGGGGGTTGTGCGGGGGGAGGACGGGTGGGAGAGAGGTAACAGGCCAAATATTCTAACATGATTTGGATACATTGTCTTCCTATCTGATTCCAACCAGAGTCTATATTTCATTGATACTGTTTATTGAAATGCCATTAGGAAACAAGCGAATAATTCTACTTTGCAGATTCACAATCAACTATTCCTATCCATTCCAGATTTTCTATTAGAATATTTCTCTACCACTACATGAAATATTTTAGATTTCCTGAAAGGGCTATTTTCAAATTAAAGATTGCAAATGTGTAATTAATATTTTGAAGTTAAAAATGAAAATATCCCAAAGGATAGCTGTTGGTGAGATATTTCTTACTTCTTTAGTGATGTAGCCATCTTTGTTTATGTCATACAAATTAAATGCCCAGTTGAGTTTTTCTTGTACTGTCCCCCGGAGCAAAATGGAAAGACCCCTGATGAAATCCTAAAAAGAAACAAAAAATGCAATTTGATATGACATTTCTAAAAAAGCCAAATACAAACTCGTATACAATTCTCCCTTATATGATGGAAGCAAGGGTTACAACCCACTGGATTTTGAACCATTTATTTAGCAACATTATCTCTGTGTTCTTGGTTATTTACTCTTTGTGAACATAATCAACTCCTTAGAGAAAACATTCCCATCATCTAATTGAAAATTGTGACTTAAATCAATCTTGGAATTGGAAATTGTATCATAACAGACATCCACAAACAGCAAGATACATGCTAGAAGTGGTATTGGCTTTTCCCTGCAAGGGCATTCAATTCTTTTACTGAAAACAAAACAAAACACGCACGCACACACACACACACACACACACAACAAAACAAAACTAATAACACTGTATGTTTCAAAATACAAACACATGCATAACACTTTTCCCATGAAAAAGATCTGTTAACAAGATATGAGGACTGTCCTTACGATGTGGGCCAATTGTAACCTGTATATAAAAATCAAGTTATAATGTACATGTGGGCAGTGGTTATGAGCATGGAGCCGGAAGCCAGACTGCCTGAATTCAAATGGCAGCTATGTCACTGGATAGCTTTGTGTTCTCAGACAACATCCTGTTGTCTCAATTTTCATATCTGTAGAATGGAGATGATAGCATCTACCTCTTAAAGTTGAGGGTATATCTAGGGGTTGAGGTACATTTTCAGATCAACTTTGTCAGTTTTGTTATTGGGAAAGTTGGGGTAACTCTGGCCAATAACCTCTGCTCCCAGCTGTGACTGACAGACAAGTACCTTTGCTACTTCCCCCAACTTTACTGGGCATGCATTTGTCTATCTCCCCTCCGTCAAACCCCTGGGAGTGTAAAGCTTCAACTTCCTGGCAAAGCTGCCAAAATGACATGCCTATAATATTTGGCCTTCCCTTTGCTCCTTTGCTGTTATTAATAACTAGCTAATTATAATGACATCAATTTGACAAGTGCTTGAGATGAGCTCAAGCACTTACCACAGGACTGTAAAACACCTTTTCCTTGTTCATGTCATTTTTGTCATTGAGACTATTGGTTTCCTATTGCTGCTGTAACAAACTACCACACTCACTGGTATAAAATAATAGGTGTTAATTCTCATACAGTACTGGAGGTCCAAAATCTAAAAGGGGTTTCACTGGGCTGAAGTCCAGATGAGGCAGAGCTACCTCCCTCCAGGGAATCTAAAGAGAGAATATGCTCCCTTACCTTCTTAGCTTCCAGAGGCTACCTACATTGATTAGCTGTGGCCCCTTCCTCCATATTTAAAGCACATACTCCAACCTCTGCTTCCGTTGCCATAGCTTCTCTTTCCTACCCTAATCTTTCTGTCTCCTTCTTATAAGGATCCTTGTCATTGCAGTGGGCCCATCCAGATCATCCGGAATGAACTCCCCATCTCAAGAACCTTAGTCAGACATGCAAACCTTCTTTTCCCATGTAAGGTAACATAGCCACAGGTTCCAGGAATAAGGATGTGGATGTCTTTGGTGGGCCATTATTCAGCACATCAAACTCTGGCATGATCTAGACATTTCTCTTTTTTTCCAAAGTTTTGGTCATATTTCTTAATCATATTTATTTCTAGATACTTTAGTCCTGCTGCTGCTGTTATAAATGAGCTATTTTCTTTTATTATATATTCTAAAGTTTATTTATACAGTATATGGGAAAGCTATTGATTTCTGTATAATAATTTTGTATGCTGCCAACTTAGTGTTCCTATTGTGTCTGATAGTTTTTCAATTGCTTCTCCTGGGTTTTTCATGTCTGTAATCATATTAACTACAAATAGAGTTAATTTTACCTCTTCTTTCTAATTTTCATATTTTTAATTACTCTTTTGTAAATGTATTGAATAATACTTCCTGAACAACATTATGTAATTGCAATCATAGTAGACATTCTTATTTAGTTACTGAATTTAATGAGGTTATTTCTAAAGTTTTTACAATGAGCATGCTACTGACTTTTATTATGTTAAGGAAATATACAATTCTTACTTTATTAAAAAATTTATCAAGAAAGACCATTGACCTATTTTGCAAAAATGGAAAAGCTGATCTTAAAATTCATATGGAATTGCAAAGGGCCCAAAATAGTCAAAACAATATTGAAAAAGAAAAACAATGTAGTGTGGCACTGACATAAAGATACATATACAAATCAATGCAATAAACTTAAAAATCCAGAATAAACTGAGTCATCTATGGCCATTGATTTCCACAAGGATGCCAAGACCATGCAATGGGGAAAGAATGTATTTTCAACAAATGGTGCTTCAACAATTAGGTCACTATACCTCCTTTACTTCCCAATCTTTATTCAGTATAAAATGGAGAGTCAGAGAAAAATAGGACTCAAGAAAAGGCCATGAAGAATTCCAATACTTAGTACGAAAAGAGGAGAAGCCTGCAAAGAATCTTGAAAAGAAGTGGGAGAAGAGAGAATTCCATGAAGAAGGGATTATTTGTATTGGTACAAGATTCTGCTGAGGAATGAGAAGAGTTCATTGTGTCAGCAACAGAGAGGTCACCAGTGGCCAATGGCTGCCTAGGAGGCAGAGCTTTTGACGCTGACTGGCATAGGAACTGAACAATGAGAACCAAATCTGGGTGTTGTGGGGCGCCAATGGCTGCCTAGAAGGTGAAGCTTTTGACGCTGGCATAGGAACCGACCAATCAGAACCAAATTGGCCAACAGAGGAGGGCAGTTGGCATGACATCAGGCCTGCAGGAGAAGGCAGTTAGGGGTGATCAGACTGGCAGGCAGAAGCAGTTAGGGGCAATCAGGCAGGCAGGCAGGTGAGCAGTTAGGAGCCAGTGGTCCCAGATTGTGAGAGGGATGTCTGACTGCCGGTTTAGGCCCGATCCCTGTGATCAGGCCTAAAATGGCAGTCAGACATCCCGGAAGGGGTCCCCAATTGGAGAGAGTGCAGGCTGAGTTGAGGGAATCCCCCCTCAGTGCACAAATTTCATGCACCAGGCCTCTAGTGTGTGTGTGTGTGTGTGTGTGTGTGTGTGTGTGTGTGTGTGTGTATATATATATTTGATTTCAGAGAGGAAGGGAAAGGGAGAGAGATAGGAACATCAATGATGAGAGAGAATAATTGACTGGCTGCCTCCTGCACACCGCTCATAGGGGATTGAGCCTGTAACCCCAACTGTGCATGTATCCTGACTGGGAATCAAACTGTGCCCTCCTGGTTCATGGGTTTATGCTGAACCATTGAGCCACATTGGCTGAGCAAAGACAGTACTTTTAAAGTCACCTGTGGGTTTTTATTGTTTGCCTTTCTAATAGGTCCTTCATTTCCTCAACCAGTTCTGCAGAATCACTTTAATTTTGGCTCTAGTGATGGGTAAAGTCAGGAAGTGGTTTATCCATTTGGTCAAGGCACTTGGATCTGCACTTGGCATGTGGCTGACCCCAGTCCACATCTGAGTGGTTCTCAGGACTCCCGCTAGGAATGGTGGGATGGAGATGCTGCCCCTTCTCTGATCTACAGGAACAATCAAGGTGGGAGCCCAGGAACTGCTGGAATATTCTTGTAACCCTTAGGCTATAGCCAGCACTACCTTTGGACTTTTTGTCCCTGGGATCCAATAGAGCCACCACACTGTTTTTGTTAGTGTATAGTTTTCTATTATTTGTGACCAAAGTATCCTGATTCATAAGCTGACATCTAAATCACATCTTCTTAAATACTATGTAATCTGAAACTACTACCATTAAAAGATAGCTATGGACCTTGAGTATTCCTCTCTCTTATAATGTGCCATCTTTCAGGATAATATCAATAATGATTATTTCAAAAAGGAATGATCCCTGATTTGTGATAAAGAAAATGAGAAAGTCAATGTGCCCTACATGGTTTTTGCTCCATGCTTTTCTGAATGATTGAAATCTGTCAAGGATGAGTTGCAAGATTAAACACACACACACACACACACACACACACACACACACACACACCTCTCAAGAGTACTTTACACAATTATCCTACTTTTATCTGCGAAAAAAATGTTGCACCTATTTCCTAACGTATAAAAATGATAAGAGGATGGGTACTGAATTCTGGTTTCTCTTCTCTTATGATCAAGCAAAAGAAAGAAAAGGGCATAGAGACTTACTTTTTGATAACCTGGTCTTATTTAGTACAAACTCTATTGATCTATAAGCCTTTATGTGGTGCCTAGTGCTGGTTACTATGCCAAGAACGTTAGTCCTCTTTTCTCCCACCTGCATTTGGAGGAATTTGCCAGAAAAAGTCCTATTTACAGATGGAAAACAACATTAAATAACCTGCCCAAGGTTCAAAAGGTTAACTTAGCTAGGCAGAGGCAGACTCAATAGGGAGAGTTACACATGTGTTTAGTATATTCCTTTTTTTTATGCTTGTTTACATAGTTTCATAAACTACTTTAAGGTTGTTAGTTTTCTCTGGTGTGACCTCCCTCTGTTTGGGGGTTGAACTTCCACAGTAATTGAGCTACTCTTTAAAGTATTTGAGAGATACAATTTGGGGCACTACCTAAAGTTTCCATTTGTTTGGAACAAATAAAAGGCATCAGTGTGTTTAAAAAATAATAAGAAGTATGTTTTCCAAGATTTGTAGCTTGATTTTATCACGTAAAAGACATAATGTTCTTATCATGATTGATATGCAATACTGTCTATTGGGGTAATTTAGTGTCTTGATAAATGATTGTAGCCCTATTACAATTAAATTAAAAGAGAGTTCTTTGGTTTGATTTCACTGGAGGCCATTAAAATTGAGTTTTTAAACTAAATCATAAATACAAATGATAATAAATCTATATATATAAAAGCCTAAGTGACTGAATAACAGGAATGACTGGAATGACTGGAACAACTGGTTGACCAGTCGCTATGATGTGCACTGACCACCAGGGGGCAAATGCTCAATACAGGAGCTGCACCCTGGTGGTCAGTGCACTCCCATAGCCAACTTCCCTCAGCCTCTTCCCCCACCCCAACTGGCCAACCTCCTGTGGTCCCTTCCCCTTGATCACTGGTCAGGCCGAGGGACCCCACCCATGCACAAATTCATGCACTGGGCTTCTAGTATATACATAAATATAATGATTGGCTTATGTAAAAAATACAGAAAACTGTATTAAAGAAAATTTCAATAACAAATAATTATATTAGCTATCACATTTAACATTTCCATTCTTTTTTATGTCTATCTTAGCATATATTTATAGTAATGGTCATATGGCATATATATAAAATTCTGTTTATTTCACTTAAAATGGTAAGCATTTCCCTACTTCTCTGGAATTTTCTTTTGACATAATTTAAATAACTACATATTAGATTGAACCATATGAAGTTGCTGATCTTTTTTACCTTATTTGTCAAGAATAATAATTTCATATGGTTTAATCTAATAAAACTAGAGGCCCAGTGCATGACATTCATGCACTGGGGGTGGGGGGTTTCTCAGCCCGGCCTGTGCCCTCTTGCAGTCTGGGACCCCTGGGGGATGTCCGACTGCTGGCTTAGGCCTGCTCTCCTGATGGCTTAGGCCTGCTCCCCGAGGGGTCCTTAGTGCTGCCTCGGAGGCAGGAGATGCCGCTGCACTCGCCATCAGTGAGCCTGCCTTCTGACTGAGCGGCGCTCCTCCTGTGGGAGTGCACAGACCACCAGAGGGTAGCCCCTGCATTGAGCGTCTGCCCCTGGTGGTCAGTGCATGTCATAGTTACTGGTTGTTCTGCTGTTTGGTCAATTTGAATATTAGGGTTTTATTATATAGGATACTATCACAGTGGCTTTTGAACATTTGAACATTTTGGACCCAAAGCCACACTAAGAATTACATTTAAATGGCAGCCTTGTATGAGTACACACACAGAGGTACATGCATTCAAAATTATACACCAGAAACTATAGTGATGACTCTATTTCCATTTTTCTTCTATTAATTTTTAAATATTCTTGTCATTCATCTCTACATTTATTTTGCCACCTACTAATGGTTGCAATCTGGAGTTTGAAAAATGTCTTTGTCATAAAATATACTGTAATTTATTTAACTACACTCCCTATTGCTGGATATGAAAATTAATTTAAAATTTTATTCATTATAAATGATGCTGTGAAAAATATTTTTCTCTATTTCCCATTATTTTGACTTACTTCTTTAGGAAAGAAGTGGAATTCTTGGGTTAAAGAGCCCTGGGAACTTTGAAATTTAACAGTAATAATGACTACAGTTCAGCACTGCGTGTGGGACCTATGCTAGGCAATTTCCATGTATTATTTCATGTCAGTCTCAGACAACCATAGGGAACAGGCATTGGTGTCTTTATATTATAGATGGAGGCTCAGGGAACATATGTGACTGAGCCAAGGGGTGTGGCCAGTGAGCAGGGGAACCAGAAACTGAACCCAGACCTCTGACTCAAAGCACACGCTCTGATTTTTGTGGATGGGATGGATTCCTGAGTAGTAAATGTAATGGTTGGTGATAACACTCAGTAAGTACATTATAGAAGTTTACCTTAGACATCATTTGGCAAACATTATAGCTCAATCTCTCCCTTGTTAGTGGCGAGTTTGTTGTGTTGATTAAAATGGGGCTGTGAGCAGTGTGGTGGTTGCCAGAGGAAAGGGGTGGGGGGGAAGGGGGTCCTATAAAAGGGTATAGGAGTAGATTGGACTTAGGGTGGAGGGCCCGCAGTACAATATACAGATCTTGTAACATAGAAACTCACACATTAAACCTATTTGTTCATGTTAAGCAATGTCAACTCAATCAATTTAATAAAGAACATAAAATAAAACTAATAACAATTTTAAAAAGAATGGGGCTGTGAATCTATGGTCCTGAGGTCAAATATGTTTTTGTAAATAAAGTTTTATTGGGTCACAGCTATGCCCATTTACTTAGAATTTGTCTGTGGTTGCTTTTGTGCTACAACAGCAGAGTGGATTAGATAATAAAGAATGTATGTCTTGCAAAGTTAAAAATATTTACTATTTGGCCTTTTATAGAAATTTGCTGAGCCCTGCTTAAAACCATAGGATTTTAGGGACTCAGGCAGAGTTGGGTTCAATCCTGGTTCTGCCATTTATTAACTGAATGGCTTTGAACAAGTCACTTAACCTCCCAAGCTTGGGATTCCTCATCAATAACATGTGGCTAGTAATACAGGCCCTTCACTTTCTATCTGCAATTTACCACCGCCCTCTATAATTCTTTTACAAACTAAGAAAACCACAAAACCCCTACATTTTATTGTGAAGATAGAGGGAGGTGGTAAATTTTGGTACTAAACTTATTTGATGTCAAAACCTGAAGTGAACAAACATGAAACTACTTCTTTAAAAAATATTTATTGATTTCAGAGAGGAAGGAAGAGGGAGAGAGAGATGGAAACATCAATGATGAGAAAGAATCATTGACTGGCTGCCACCTGCATGCCCCCTACTGGATATCAAGCCTGCAACCCTGGCATGTGCCCTGACCAGGAAATCGAACCATGACCTCCTGGTTCATAGGTCAACGTTCAACCACTGAGCCACGCCAGCCAGGCTAAAGGCTAAACTATATCTCCCTATTATCGATCTTATTTTGTCTATCTATCTATCTATCTATCTATCTATCTATCTATCTATCTATCATCTATCTGTAACCTATATTTATTGCCAATCAGAGAACATTAACAGTTATATCAATACTTGTAAATCTTCTTGGCTTAGCACAATATAAGCTTATTTGTCACTCATAAACAGTGAAACACGAGTGTGGGGGGGCTCTATTCCATGCAGTCAGAGATCCAGACTCCTCCTACTTTGTGGTGAGCCTAACTGAAATCTGGGACCTCACACTCGCCACAGATGGAAAGAGACAGGTAGATGTGGTCACTTCCATCCACAGCCCATGGGTTCAAACTTAATCATAGCCTAGCTAACTGCAGGGCAGGCTGGGATTATGGCCTTGTCATGTGATCTCAAAGTGGAGCACATGGACATTGATGATCAGCAGCAGTCTCTGCCACATTTATCAGTTGTCATATTTTTGCTGCACAAAGCTCACACGTCTGTAGCATGCTGCAGACCCTGCTGGAGACATTAAACATAGAGAGCATGTGCGCAGCTTTACCTTTCTGAATCCGCAAGACTGAATGTCAAAACTCAGCTGGCCCTGGGGATCTCGGATCAAGCTGGAGGTCCAGGTACACCTCACAGGCAGGATGCACAGGTACTAAGAGGTGCATTCTGGGGCCAGACTGCCCGAGTTTGAATCTTGGTTCTCCTACTTACTAGCTGGGTGACCTTGAGCAGGTTGCTCAAACTCTCTGTGATTCATTTGCTAAAAAGATGATAATAGTACCTATGAAGATTACTAAGTTAGTATATGTAATTCCCTCAGCACAAGGCCTGCCTCATAAGACTGCTGAAGAAGGGTCAGTTAGTATTATTGTGTGTAGCTGTTATTATTGTTAGTTATTTTTAAACACGTAGTATAGTGACTGGCACACAATAAATGCTCGTTATATAATCAGATGCAGAACTACCTTCCACAGCATCACAGATGGAGCAATCCCCTGGCTTTTGCTTGAATACATTCAATGATATGAGATTGCTGTTTAATAAGATCACCCATATCATTATTCACTGGCTTTGTTAGAAAAATCTCCCATGTAATAAGTGCTGTGTTTAATGTCTAAAAATATTGAGCACGTATTTGGTGCCAAGCCCTTGGCGGACATTCTTTCTTTCTTTTTTAAAAATATATTTTATTGATTTTTTACAGAGAGGAAGGGAGAGGGAGAGAGAGAGTTAGAAACATTGATGAGAGAGAAACATCAATCAGCTGCCTCCTGAATACCCCCCACTGGGGATGTGCCTGCAACCAAGGTACATACCCTTGACCGGAATCGAACCTGGGGCCCTTGAGTCTGCAGGCCGACGCTCTATCCACTGAGCCAAACCGGTTAGGGCCTGGTGGACATTCTTATTCGTTCATTCTTACATGACCCTGTGAAGTAGCTTTGCCTGCTGACGGTTTATAGACCTGAATGCTGAGGCCCAGAGGGTTCACACACTCAGCCCGGGGTCTCACGGCCACTTGGGAGCAGAGTGGGGTTTCGATCCAGTCATATCTGGATCCAGGCCCCTTTTGTTTCATTCCCTCTGCCTTCAGGCTTTAAGCAAATGAAGCAGAAAAGTCCATTTCTCTTTACTGTGGAGTCAGGATGCTATTGCTACTCAAAATATGTTCATTGCCTAATCACATCTGTTTTCTAGAGACCTTCCAGGTAGCTAATCAATTTAGAAAAAGAACTATAAGAGCCTAGTGCTAAATTTGATTTTAATATAGCATTTATTAATCCAGCCATTCGTTTGCCTTCAAAAGAAAGACATTTACCAGCATGCTTATAGTATATAGCCATTACAACTAATTTTCCAAGTAACAATCAACATTCATCATAATTACCGGCATTTTCCATAAATATTACAGCAGCAGTGCTATGCATGGGCCCGTATCATTAACACCAGACTAAATTTACATGTGAAATTAGATACAATGTGCTATAGGTAATTGATGTTTCATTTCTGACACAGAAGTCATTTCAAGTAAATGAAACTACTCGTAGTTTGTGCCTTACTCATTCTCTGTAAACTAGCTATGAATGACTCCATTAGGTCAGTGGTCGGCAAACTCATTGGTCAACAGAGCCAAATATCAACAGTACAACGATTGAAATTTCTTTTGAGAGCCAAATTTTTTAAACTTAAACTTCTTCTAACGCCACTTCTTCAAAATAGACTCGCCCAGGCCATGGTATTTTGTGCAAGAGCCACACTCAAGGGGCCAAAGAGCCGCATGTGGCTCGCGAGCTGCGGTTTGCCGACCACTGCATTAGGTGAACTGGAAACGTTGACTTCTATAGTAGAGTGACACTTAGGCTGTGCTGGAACTCATCTTGTAGGTTAAGTGCAGTAAACACTAATGCAAACGTTATCATGGGGTGATTGTAAGCTGCCATCAGTGGGGCCCTGGTACCTATGACACTCTCACATGTCCCCTCTACCCCCCACCCCCACCCGGTACCTGCTGCTGCCACATTCGAGATAAAGCCCACTGCCCTGGCCTTGATGCTTGCAGTCTTCTTAGTCCACACCTCCTACAGAGCCACTGCCAGCTTCTACTCTTCTCTTCTCCTCGGTATGATTGGTTAAGGTATGTGAGGGGACACGAAGTTCCTGGCCCAGATTCTTCATTTCAGCAGCATTCAATCTGCATGAGACCCTCGCACCTGTGAGGAGGCACTTGGCTATCCTGGTGCCTCTGCCCCTGTGGCCACTGACTGAGTGACATCTCCGAGGGCTGTGCCTTTCTCCTTTCACCCTGACCTCACAAAGCCCCCGCTTCCAGGCAGCTGGCCGGGAATGAATAAACTTCACCTCCCAAATATAATTCTACTAAGTTTCATGTCTCTTGATCTTATCTCCTCCTTTTCATCTCCAGTGACCCCAATTGTAGTTCAGGCTTGCATCAGCTCTTGTCTCGACTCAGAATAAATAGTTGCTAAAGCAGTCCCCCCCCATCCATAACTTTTGCTTTCTTTGGTTTCAGTTACCCACGGTCAACCACAGTCCAAAATTATTCAATGAAAATTTCCAGAAATAAACTATCTATTTTTTAATTTCACAAAAATTAATTAAATACATTTCATAAAATTAAATACAAACCTTTTAATGTACATAATTTGAAAAGGGATTTCCTTGTAAAATTGTCAGGCTGGTGAATATAGCATTCTGTTATATTTCATTTCTTTCTTGTCTCCCCCCTCTTCTGAGCCTTGGAAGGCAGGGTTTTGACTATAACTTCCCAGAGTTATAGACCCATAGTAGATGTCCTAAAGGTTAAATTGTTTGTCTTCTGGGATTGTTGTCATGTAATTTGGGAAATGTACTTTTTTTGTACAAACAGATAAATAACATTAGACAGCAAACTAAATGTGTGTTGTAATTTGCACTTCTTTTAAAAGATAAGGATAGTTTTGTGACAATACAATGATGGAAAGAATAAATTCTTGGGCTTTTGTGTGTGTGTGTGTGTGCTTAAAAATTATCAAGAAGTACTAGGAGGGAAGTTTATAGAAATAAATGCCAACATGAAAAAGGAAGACATATCTTAAATAAATAATGTAACTGTACACTTCAAGGTGGTAGCCAAAGGATAAACTAAGCTTAAAATTAGCAGACGAAAGAAAATAAAGATCAGAGCAGAAATAAATGAAATAGACAATAGAAAAAAAAATCAATTAAACATTTTTATTTTATATTTTGAAAGGATAAACAAAATTGACAAACCCTTAGCTAGACTAAGAGGAAAAAAAAGATTAAAGATTTGCCCGGCCAGTGTTGCTCAGTGGTTGAGCATCGACTCATGAACCAAGAGGTCACCAGTTTGATTCCAGGTCAGGGCATATGCCGGAATTGTGGGCTCCATCCCCAGTAGGGGGCGTGCAGGAGGCAGCCAATGGATGTTTCTTTCTCATTTATGTTCCTATCTCTCTATCCCTCTCCCCTTCTCTCTCTCTGAGATCAATAAAAACATATTTAAAAAGAAGATAGAATACTCAAATAAATAAATAAATCAGAAATGAAAGAGGAGACATCACAACTGATGCTACAGAAATAAAAAGAATTATAAGAAACTACTAAAAACAACTCTATGCCAACAGACTGGAGAACTTAGAAAAATTAAGTAAATTTCTAGAGACATACAATGTACCAAGACTAAATTATGTAAGAAAAAAGGAAGTCTGCACAGACCTATAACGGGGAGATTGAATCAGTAATCCAAAACCTCCCAACAAAGAAAAGCCCAGGACCAGATGGCTGCACTGGTGATTTCTGCCAAACATTTAAAGCATCAACCTCTTCCAAAAAATTGATGAATAAGAAATACTTCCAAATTCTTTTATGAGGCCAGCATTACCCTGACACTAAAGCCAGACAAAGACATCACAAGAAAAGAAGATGCAGGCCAATATGCCTGAAAATATAGATGCAAAATCTTCAACCAAATATAAGCAAATCAAACAATAGCACATTAAAAGGACCATATACAAAGACCAAGTATGATTAATCACTGGATGCAAAGATGGTTCAACATATGAAAATTAATAGACATGACATAACACACTAACAGAGTAAAGGATAAAACCACCTGATCATGCCAATAGATGCAGAAAAAAGCTTTTGATAAAGTTCAACACACATCCATGATAAAAATTCACAACAAACTAGCAATAGAAGGAAATTATCTGAAGATCATAAAGACCATATATAAAAAGTCTACAGCTAAGATCATGCTGAATAATAATAAATTGAACGCTTTCCTTCTAAGATCAGGAGCAAGACAAGGAAAGCCACTCTTGCCACTTCTTTTCAACATAGTACTGGGAGTCCTAGCCAGAGAAATTAGTGAGGAAAAAGAAATCAGATGACATAATCTTATATGCGGAAAATCATAGAGTCTACTGAAGAACTGCTAGAATTAATAAACAAATTCAGTAAAGCTGAAAATAAAGTCAATACACAAAAAGTAGTTGCATTTCCATAACAATGAACTATCCAAAATGAAATTGCAATAGCACCAAAAAAAAAAAAATAGAATAAAATACTTAGATATAAATGTAACTAAGGAGATGAAAGATTTGTATATCAAAAACTACAAAACACTGCTGAAAGAAATTAAAGAAGACACAAACAAATGGAGAGTTCATGGACTAAAAGGTTTAATATTGCTAAAATGTCCATACTATCTAAAGCTATCTGCAGATTAATGCAATGTCTATCAAAATCCCAATGGTGTTTTTGATAAAACACCATTCTACACTTCATATGGAGCCACAAAAGACCAAAAACATCCAATTAAATACTGAAAAAGGAAACAAAGTTGGAGGCATCACACTTCCTGATTTTAAAATATATTACAAAGTTATAGTAATCAAAACAGTATGGTACTTGCGTAAAGACAGACATATAGGTCAATGGTACAGAATAGGAGTGCATAAATATATCCTTGCATATACAGTCAACTGACCTTTGACAAGGCTGCCAACAATACACAATGGGGAAAAGAAAAGGATAGTCTCTTCAACAAATCATGTTAGAAAAAATGGATACACACACCCAAAATAATAAAATTGGATCCTGACTTTATACTATGCACAACTATTATTTAAAATAGATTAAGACCTGAAACCATAAAATTCTAAGAAGTCAAGTTGGGGGAAAACTTCATGACATTGGTCTTGGCAATGATTTTATGGATAGGACACCAAAAGCACAGGCAACAACAACAAAAAATAAATAAATTGAATTACATCAAACTAAAAAGGCTTCTGTACAGCAAAGGGCACAACAAAGTGAAAAGGGATCCTATAGAATAGGAGAAAATATTTATAAACCATATATCTGAAAAGGGGTTATCTCCAAAATATATAAGAAACTCCTATAACTCAATATTAAAAAAATTCTAGTAACCCAATTTTAAAAATGAGCTGAGGACTTAAACATTTATTTCTCTGAAGAAGATATACAAATGGCCAACAGGTATATTAAAAATACCCAGCATCACTAATCATCAGTGAAATTCAAATCAAAACCACAATAATATATCACCTCATATGTATCAGGATGAAAAAAATTGAAAGTTGATGTGTTGAGGAGAACATGGAGGATTTGGAAAATTTGCACACTATTTGCAAAATGGTTCAGCCACTATGGAAAATGGTATGAAGTTTCTTCAAAATAATTAAAAATAGAATTGCCATACGATTCAGCAATCCCACTTCCGAATACTTATCCAAAAGAATTGCAGCCAGAATCTCAAAGACATATTAGCCCTCTCATGTTCATTGCAGCTCTAATCACATTAGCCAAGATATAGAAACAACTAAATGGCCATGGATGGATGAACAGATAAAGAAAATGTGGCATATGCATACAATGGAAAACTATTCATCCTTAAAAAGAAAAAGGAAATTCTGCGATATGAAACAATGGAAAAATGAAATAAAACATCATAGAAATGCAAACACTGCACAAATCCACTTATATGAAGTATCTAAAACAGTCAAATTTATAGAATCAAAGAGTGGAATGATGTTTCCAGGGGCTGGGGGGAGGAGGAATGGGGAGTTACTAGTCAACAGGCATAAAAAGTTTCAGTCAAGCAAGATCACTGAGCTCTAGAGATCTGCTGTACAACATTGTACTTGTAGTCAACAGTAACGTATTGCACACATAAATATTTGTTAAAAGGGTGGATCTCATGTTGAGAATTCTTACCATAATAATAAAAAAAGAATAAAAGGGGTGGGTGAGTGGGAAGAGATCAACCAAAGAACTTGTATGCATATAATCATAACCCATGGACACCGCAATAGGGTGGTGGAGGCCTGGGGTGGGGGGAAAGGGTGGATCCTAAGGGGTCAATGGGGCCAATGGGAGAAAAAAGGGGACATATGTAATACTATCAACAACTGATAAAAAGGTGGAAAAAAAACACAGTGAATAAAAGGCTCAAAACAAAAAATTAAAAATCAAGCTCAAATTTCCCAACTAAAAAGATTAAATCCCTTTCAGTTTCTGAAGTCAAGTCACATTAAAGAAAAAGTCTAAGACTTACCTCAAAACTCACAGCTCCATTGTGGTCTGTGTCAAACGCATTGAACAGAAAATGTGCATACGTTGTAGAGTCTGAAATGTTGAAAAAGGAATATCATTAAGTCAGCGTTTCAATATCCGACGTTAGAATTGTATAACATGCCAGAGTCCTAGTCCAAGTCAGGAAAATTGACTCGTCTCCTTTAACTGGTGCTTTCTTCCCAGTTGCCCACCTCCTTTCAGTAGAGGATTATAATTTGAGTTTCACAGGAATGAGCTACCTACATAGAGGCCATGCATGGCAGACATCTTTGTAACTTTTGGGCTAGAAATGACCTGAACACTTGGGTGTCTTGGATGATGTTACTGGCTCTTGGAGGAGTCATAGTACCATAGGTGGGTGGGAGGATTAAGTGAGACCCATCTGGAAATTGCTTAGTGCTTGGCAGGGGCTATCTCTAAAAGTAAAAGAATAAAAATACTACTAATGAGACACAGACGAATTGCTATTATTAGTGTCGTTCCTCAATTTTACAATTTAGGTAAGCTATTGAGACTCAGAGAGGTTGAGAAACTTGCCCGAAGTCACACAGTCAATAAGGAGTAGAGTGGCACATAGCTTGGATCTTTCTCACTAAAAATCCAGGCTAGCCCATAGCCAGTAAATTTGAGCCAGCAGTGACTTGGCAAGTGTCTGTCCCCTTGTTGGAAGGGAATTGTGTGGCCTTAAAAGTTCCAGTGGCAAGCAGCAGGGAGCCCCTGCCCTGCCTGGGTCCTGGGTGGGATTTGGGGCTCTGAATCAGTTTTGGAAGGCTCTGTGTCCCCAATGTCTTATCACTCTGCCTAAAGACAATAAACTACTCTAAAATCCACCTCTTCCCCTTAGTAGGTTTTTTCCCCCTGTAACCCTTCCTTTTTCTTCCATTTCTCCTTTGTCTCCCTAATCTCTGAGCTTTGTGCTTTTCTGTTTTTAAAAGTACATACTTTTTCTTACTGTTTTCTTTTCTTAGTGCACAGTTTTCATTTTTAAGTGTTTGTGTGCTTGACTCTTGATCAAATCTACTTGATTATTTTAAATGTTTCATCTCATGGGTTTTAGCCTTTTACCTTAACCTTTTTTTATATTAACAAAACTTGTAACCTTTTAGCTCATTGGTTCTACCTTTCATCTTCCGTTAAAAATCCATTTCTGCTTTAGAACTTCTAACCTTTATTTTTATTGGGATTTTAACAAAACTTCTATTCACCTTTTACTTTATGAATTGCTTTTCAAAGGTTGTCAAAACACTAAGTCATAGTAGCTGGAATGGATAATTGTCCTCCCCAAATAAGGGAGGTCAGAGGTCATGCAAACTTCCTTCCCTGCTCTCAAGTGCCCATGGCTACTTATGAATTATTTTTCCTGAATGCTTTACCCCAGTGGTTAACGATATTGAAGGCCATATATTTCATGAGGTGGATTGTACACTCAGTTTCTCAAAATGAAGGTGGGATTTTCTTTCATCTCTGAGCTTTAAATATGATACAAGGAATTGCTTATTTTTAAACATATGAATCAACTGTTCAATGAACTAAACAGTTACTATAATTGGGTCTAAATAATATGTAAAGACACCATATGTAGAGTGGATGTCCATCAGGTATGGATGGGTTGCAGGAAGAAATCTTTGAATATGGACCAGGAGTTAATTCAACCAACTCAGTGAAATTGTTGGGAAGTTCTGTTACAGAGTTATTGAGAACTGGCAGTCTATTTTATTCGCAAAGTTGTTTTGGTCTCAATAGTACTCTTACACAGAGTTCTGGAACAAATTAGTGCCCTGTGGAGATATGAGATGACAAGTCGTCTATTTAATTTATTTTCAAGGAGTAAAGAAAGATTTTGCATATTTATAATGAGCTTTATTAAGCAGGTCTCTTGTTACCTTATTTATACAACCAGAGTGAATGCCTTTACCTTAGCAAGTGGAATTCACCATGAATAATGGCTCAGAACAAACGGTGCTGAGAATTTTTTAAATTTACCAAACAGGGGCATAAATAATTGCCTTTCTTCTCAAATGCTCTAGCTTTAAAGTTTGACATGTGGGACATACACTCTCAAGGTCTGCCCTAACGTGGTCCAGGGGACTTCCTGTTCTTCTAAATGTACCTTTGCAATTCTCTGGGAAGTGAAGCAGTTTAACAGCCTGGGCACACTGTGCAGAGAGCAGTTGTTAACAGTGCAGTGAAGTCAGACTGCCTGAACTTGAATCTCAGCTCTACCAAATAGTAACTGTGTGACCTTGGACAAGTTGTTTCATCTCTCTGTGACTCCGTTTCCTGTAAAACTGTAACTATATGTACTTCATAGAGTCATTACGAAAAGATTAGATGAAATACTATATGCAAAGTACTTAGAACAGTCCTAGGTATATATTAAATGTTCCATAAATATTAGGTATTCTTTCATAGACAAGACACTTTTATTTTAACTCCTTTAAAGACATGTGATCAATTATTTTTACAAATGTAATATATTTTCACCCAAAAAGCTTCCTATTTTTTTTGTAAACTCTGTTGTAAGTTTAAGTGACTGGAGTTCTAATTAGATACAACTTCATGCTCGATGGACTAGTAGATTTGTGTCTGGAAAGGCATTGAAGATTCAGGTGAACTCTGGACCGCTGGCTGGCCTTTGGAGATACTGCAAGCTTTTAAAGAAGGAGAGTGAAGCTACTTGCTTTGCCTAGGCAAGAGGAAGGAGCTGAGGCATTGAAGAATCTGGCTGGGCATAGAGATGGGTGAAGAAAAGAAAAACTGTCCACAAAACTCCTGTGGTCTGGTTCCACCTGACTGCATTCTTCATGGATAGTGGTAAATATTTGCTATCATGGTGAATAAGTAGAATCCTAAGTTCTAGATTCCAATACAGTTCAAGGCTCAAAAGATATGAGTAATCTCTGTTCCCCCATATCACCTGATAGTTCACATTTCCTTACATATAACAAAAACAGCTACTGAATTTGATATGCCAAGATTGCCTCAGTTTTTTATAATTTTACTTGGGAAGTTGAAATCTTACAGGTGGGGGAAACTGTTTGGGTTCTTAGGATAGAAGGGGATCTTGGATATCACTTAACTATTTATGTATGTTTAATAATAAGTGCAGGTACTTTCAGTGGCTTAGCTAAGGTCACCTAGTTAGTTAATGGTAGAGTCAGTAATAAAATCAAGACATGTCAATACCAACTCTTAGAAATAAAGATTATTGGAGCAGAAGGAAAACTGAGAATACTTTGTTCCACATTTTATAGATATTATAAAAATGTTGTCCCCATTTCACAGAGAAACAACCTGAGGCCCAGAGAAATAAACCACTGGAGTAACACACCTTGGTGTTGGTATAGTCTAGCCAAAAACTCACGACTCTTGACTTAGTCCAGTGACCTTAACCCAATTATTTCCAGACCACAATGATGATACATACCAATTAGTCCTTTCATTAAAAAACCATTGATACACATTCATTTCAGAATATTAGATTATCATGTTTCAGTTCTGAGTATTGAAACCAATCTAGTTTATTTCTTTCTTCCCACCACAAATCCCTACTCCCTACCTGAATTGAAGCACAATGTATGGAATTGGCTTTTGAATATAGAGCATTTGAATATAGAGTTCATGGCACCGTTGCTATGGTAAGGCAGGTTCATATACATAAATAGTAGTTTCTGGTCAACAAGCCCTTTACAAATCACTCTGAAAATTCTTACAAATATCATCCTAGATATTCAGTGGTATAGTTATTTGAAAAATTAAAAGAAAAATATTTATGTCCATCAAACCCATCTTAGTGCCTCAAGTGCCTTAAACACAGTGGCTGATCAATAAATGTTTGTTGACTTAGAATTTTGTAACTGTAGCTCATTCATTCATTCCTTCAATAGCTGTTTATCAGCTGCCCAGTATAGTCAAAGTAAGTGCAAAATTCTTACACCGTAAGCAGGAGTAGCCCAGGAAATGGCAATTTTATGATCTTTAAAAATGCTTAGTAGGCTCAGAGCTAAAGCTTCCACTGTATGTAAAGTTGAAAAAGTAATGATCTAGCTAAAGGCATCAATATACAGCATCCACACGGCTTGTTTTACAGCAGGCAGACTCTATCCCTTGCAAATAAGAAGCTTCTGTTGAACCTAGCTGTGCTGACATCCAGAACACCGAGCTGTGCATGGTAAACCACCTCGCTAAGCAACAGAGAAAACGAAGAGCCTGACACAATACAAATTGCAGGAGGTTCTGTCGATGAGACAAGGAATCTTCCTGGCGGAAATGGTGAGACATTGTGATGGATGGAGACATCATTGTTACTGCTCAGAATGAGATAAACCTGTTGCTTTCAGATCAGCAACTTAAGTAAATGGATTCACAGGAGAGTGAAGATGGCCAGAGTATGAATTTTCCTGCCATTGGAGATGCCCTTCTTCCTTAGGCCTTTTTCCCTTTATTAGGAGTGCTGCAAGATCCAATTTGCATGCATGATAGTAACTTTTTAAATGGCAAGTCATTATTCTTGAAAATATTTAATTTCCTTTATTTATGCCTGGTACTTTTAGATTTATGCATTCAATTAGCGTGAATAATCAAAGAAATTTTAAGAGTACAAAAGTAATTTTTCTCCAAATCCCTTCGGGTTTTGTAACAAGAATCCTTTGCAAAGAATTGTGCTTAAGTGAATGTTCTTTAATGCCAAAATGTTATTTTTCAAGTGAAAATTAATTTTTAATGTGGAAGTGTATCTAATTTTGTATCATGTAATAACTTTCACTGGAGATAATAAAAAAGAAAGATTTCCATTTGTGCTAGGTACTTTGATATTATTGCCTATCAATATGTTGGCAGACACTTAAATATATAGTAAGCATGATTTTTCTTTAAAAATTGCATGGTTTTTAATAATCTAGAAAAACAAGAGTTAATAAAATAATATTCCAAATTCTTTATTAATACTGACACTGGAACCATTACAATCTGGCAGTGGTCTCCATGACCAGTCAGTACCTGTCTGTGGGCCTGTTAAGTCATGAGATGGGGGAGGGGAGTTGTCTCACTTAGCGTGTCTAAATTCCTATAATAATGGGCCACACTGTGTTTTCTCAGAATTGAATTCTAATTAACTTCTCTTGAAAGGCCATCTTAAATGAAAATTTCTATTTTGACAATCCATGTACGAAATCACTTTCAACCCACTGAAATTGCTAACACCAACTGTATTGAAATCTACAAGAGAATCTAATTTTTGTAGGAAATAACTAATATTTAGGTGCTGTAAACTTTCAAAATGCCTGTTATAGCAATGACTCCATTGTATGGCGATAGCCACCAGGCGAGGTGATGTCCCTCAGTCATTCACCGATTCACTCATGTAAGCTGGGAGTGCTTATCCAGTTCTGCTACTTGTTCCACAACCTAGGGATACAGCAGTGAACAAAACAGACAAAACCCTCTGCTCCCTGGAGGTGACATTCCAGTGGGGAAAGGGACAATAAACCATAACAAAAAGAGGTTAAATAGTATATAACATTAGGCGCTCTTGAGGGCTAAAAGCATAAAGCAGGGAACAGGGAACAGGGAAGGGGAACGTTTAAGGGTTGCAGTTTAAGGGAGGGTGGTATTTGAGTAAAAGCAAAGGTGGTGAGATGTTGAATGGATATTTGAGAGAAGAGAGTTCCAGGCAGAAGGAACAGTAAGTTCGAAGGCCCCAGGAGCAGCAATATGATGGCCATGTTGGGGGAACGAAGGGTAAGGAGGCCAGTGTAACTGGAACTTAGTGAGTGCACAGGGAGAATGATGAAGGATGAGTCAGAGAGGGAGCAGGACACCAGTGAGCTCAACGTGTAGGTCCTATGTAGGTTATGGCCTCTTCCCTGATGGGACAAAGATAGAGCAGAGGGGTGATATGATCTGGCAGGATCACTCAGTTTGTGTTGAGAATCGATCATGATAGGTAAGCAGGGAGAACAGTCAGAATCAGGGGGATGAATTTAGAGACTATTGAGTTATTTTACGAGATGATAGTGAATTTTTTCAGTGGACAGCAGTAAAAAGTTATTGAAAAGGAAATGGATGAACCTCTCTGTACCTTAGTTTCTGATTTATTAAAAAGGGAGAATCATTTCTGGGGTTGTTGGAAGGTGAAGGGTAATGCATGAACAATGAACAATTACTCGTGAGCAAATACCACAGAGAAAGTTCTAGAACATGGGGTTGAGGCTGAAGCTCAGCCTGCCCCACAGAGACCAAGAAAGAGTGTATACGAAGGGTCAGAGAGACAGCTACATGATTACAGGGTCTGACACATATCAGATGCCTGATAAATGGTGCTGATATCAGCCCAGATTCAATTTGTCTGGATGGCCTCGTTTTCATTTTCCCCCTTTCCTTCAGCTGCTCCAATTGTCCTACCTTAGGCTTCCACAATAGTATTTTTTATCTCTCTATCCTCAGACACTTTATTTTGACATGGCCCACCTGCTACAGTAGACTAGAACATTCTTTGGGGGCAGGTACAACATCTCATTACTTTTACATTACCAGCACCTAACGCATAGATGGCCACGCAGGAGACTGGTTGTGTGACAAATCTGAGCTGGGCATCCTGATGGGCGATTGAAGGACAAACAGAAAGGTCCAGTGGCCTTCATTCATCTCTAACACATATGCATTATCATTTTGCACTCCTGTTTCCTTTCCAATTAAAATAATATCTAGAGTGGTATTCATTTTTCTCAGATGGGGGGGGGGCGAGGGTGGTCATAGTAGGGTCACCTAAAAATAGAAAAACAGCAGAAAGGACCCTAGGTGAGGCTTCAAAGGAATCTAGTTTCTAACCCAGATCTGCCACTTAATGGATGTGTGGCCCCCAGCAAGCCGTTTTAATTTCTCTAAGCCCCAGATTTCACATCTGTAAATTGAGGATAATTACACTTGTCCTAATTTTGAGAGTTGGGAGAATCAAATGACACCGATAATGCATGGGAGAGCTTGGAGGCATGGGACCAGGCTGTCATAGTCAGAAAGTGCTGTGCAAAGGGGCCCATGGGGGGAAAAGGGGATATCTGTAATAATTTCAACAATAAAGATAAATTTAAAAAATAACAACAACAGCAAAAGTACTGTGCATTTGAGAGCCACAGTACTAGGCACCAATCATACCACTTGTGTTAAACTAAAGACAAACTCGTGGATAAATGCTAATTTGTAAGTAGTTTGTTTTTAGGATATAGTGAAACTCAAGTGCCCTTGCATGCTATATATTAATTTTTCTACATCATGATTAAAAATGTAGTCATGCGCCGAAACCGGTTTGGCTCAGTGGATAGAGCGTCGGCCTGCGGACTCAAGGGTCCCAGGTTCGATTCCGGTCAAGGGCATGTACCTTGGTTGTGGGCACATCCCCAGTAGGGGGTGTGCAAGAGGCAGCTGATCGATATTTCCCTCTCATCGATGTTTCTAACTCTATCCCTCTCTCTTTCTCTCTGTAAAAAATCAATAAAATATATTTTTTAAAAATGTAGTCATGCCGTGAAAGATGAACCAAACTAAAGATTGCAAGCATAAGTAGTCAGCAAGGGATTAGGATACAAGATCAACACCCAAAGAGAACTGACCTCACCAAATGGCCATGTAGGTCAATGCCTGCTTCACTCCCCCTCACAGGAAGAACAATGAACAATTACTCGTAGCAAACACCACAGAGAAAGTTCTAGAACATGGGGTTGAGGCTGAAGCTCAGCCTGCCCCACAGAGACCAAGAAAGAGTGTATACGAAGGGTCAGAGAGACAGCTACATGATTACCACATTGCCCCTCCCCCAAAGCCAAAGCAGCATCAAGTGGAAAAAAGAAAAAGAAAAAGTGATTGCAAGCATAATTTTAACGGAGAGTACATTAACAAGTCCTCACTTGTACTCACCTCCCTGTGGAAAGAACTGTGAGTAAATCTCTTTGAAGGTTTCTTCATTAACAACACCGCTGGGGCATTCCTGGAAAAAGTGGTAGAGAAGCAATATGAACAAAGTGTTCATAAAATTATTTTTTTGTGTGCATTTTTAAAAAACAGAGTTGTCTACCTTGGAAAGCTTCACCAAGAAAGTTAACCATCCAGCCATTATTACAAAGAGAATAAAAGCACACTATAAAGTTTTCTTATCTCAGTTCTCACAGGAAGACAAAAAGAATTGCAGATGTAAAAATGTTTTGCATATAAAACTACACTGCTGCTTATAAGAACACATTCTTATTATCAAAGAAACAAGAGGAAATGACATTGCTTTTCATTAACCAAGCATATTGCAAGGTGCCTATGATTTGGGATTTGCTAGATCTTGGTGCTGTGTTCTCTGAAGACTTGCTGACCCAGAAAACCTTTAGTTCAATGAGAAAATGGGTGCTCCATTTGGGTCAAAGGTGGCCTGGCCTAAGAAGTTTCTACCGGGATTCATTACTAATGTCTGTTAACAGTTTGACCTTGAATGAGGCTAGACCACAGAATTTTTTTTAATTTCTGGAGGGGAGGGTCTGAAAAGAAAGAGGCCTGAAGTTAATAAATTTTCACCTTTGTCCCATGGATAGAATTATCTATGACTCATGAATATTGATCTTGGAAACTCCACTGATGTTGGACTATTGCCTGGTGGGAACCTGGGCTCCCTTGGGTCAGTTGTCACAGGACCTCCAAACTACCTGGCATTCCCCCAGGATTCACTGGCGAAAACTCAGGGGTGTGTTAATGTTCTTGAATTTAGGGTTGAATATTCTGTGTACTTTAACTTTGACACTGTTCCGGGGCTCTTCAATAATCATCTGTTGTGGTTTTCAAAGCTTCTTTACCTTAAAAATCATTGTTCACTCACTCTAAAGTTAATTTATTAATTTGGTCTCTCTTTATTCCAATAAGCCAGTTACTTATAACTAGTGTGCTTCACATGAAAAATTTTCTGTTTAATCATTCATTTGTTTGAAAGGTGGGAACTCTGATCCATAAACAGAATTTTAAATAATTTCAACATAAACTTGTGGTTAGAGGGCTTGTCAGCGTATTTTTCTCCCACTTAATTTTTATAATAAACCTATGACTTGGGTATCTCCATTCACACAGGCAGAAATGGAGGCTTTGTAGTAAAGCACCATTATTAGCTAGCCCCTGAGAGAGCTGGTGTGTGAGTTTGGGACATACCAGGTCACCACAAGTTTTGGATTAGATGAACCCTGTGGAAATAATGACCCCCAAGGACCAAAAATAAATAAATTATTTAATTTAAAAAATGAGCAAAAAAGCAAGCAAGCAAATTGTGAAGATTAATTTTATGTGCCAACTTAAAAATGGTACAATTGGACTACTCTCTACCTTTTATCATGGAGTGGTTCATCCACAAAAGTGGTATCTCCACCTCTTCATCAAGAATGAATTTGGCCAGGCCATGTATACAGCTAAGTGTACATGATAGACAATGTGGCTGTATTAGGTAGGTTATCTCTTGCTGCTGTAACAAATAGGCCCTTCAATATGTAAAAAATTAAACAGAATGTAGTCTATTTCTTGCTTATCTAACAGTTGGGTGGGTGTACAGATTAACTGATGGTTCTTCTCCTGAGAGTCATTAAGGGAGAGAGGCTAATGAAAGCTTGGCTATGTTCAACACGTGCCTTCTAAAGTCTCTATGATTGTCTTATCCAGACAGAGGAAAATACCTTGAGAAGTGTGCATGGAATGTGTTTATGGGCCAGGTCTTGAAGTGGCACACATGGTTTCTACTCTCACTTTATGTTAGAAATCATTGAATATGTCCACCCCAAGCAACAAAAGAAGTCTCATGTGTCCAAGACGAAGATAGAACACAGACTTGGTAAACTGTTTGCAATGTCTGTCTTTGAGGCTTATCTGAAATATACTTCAAATGTCTGAAATAGATTTCCCACTGATGCTTCAGTATCACCTTCATGAAATCATTTAGCAGTATGAAGTCTTCTCCCCTGGTGTCATGTTACAGTTATGACATTTTCAAGCTAACATTTCCAATAAGACTTCAACATCTGAGGATATATTTTTTCATCAGGACTACTTCACTCTCACAGGAAGGACCCAAGAAGCAGTAGAGCTACCAAATTTTGGGAAAGCGAGAAATCCTCACTCATCTATACTTTGAGAAGATACTATCACTTTCTATAAGCCCCCATGATTTATATATTATATGTTCTAATGACATTTTGTCTGATTATTAACAAACTAGAGGCCCGGTGCACAGGTTTGTGCACCAGTGGGGTCCCTCGGCCCAGCCTCCGGGGATCTGGATGAAACTGGCTCTCTGTCATCCCTTGAGGGGTCCCAGATTGTGAGAGGATGCAGGCCAGGCAGAGGGACCCCACTGGTGCACTATTGGGGCTCGGGGGGTGGGGGTGCGCAGGAGAGCTCCAGGGCATGCCTGGCCCGTCTCACCCAGTCCTGATCGGCTGGACTCCAGCAGCAAGCTAACCTACCAGTCAGAGCGTCTGCCCCCTGGTGGCCAGTGCATGTCATAGCGACTGGTCAAATGGTTAAACAATCGGAGGGACAATTAGCATATGAGGCTTTTATATATATAGATGATTGTTCTGTGAAAAATATGCTGTCTACAGAAAAAAATTAAAGTAAATAAAAATTGCCCATAATTTTACTACTGTAAGATATTTTGGTCACAAATATAAGTGTATATTAATATGCTTTATGAATAAAATTTGGAAAATACAAGAATATGGTATTGTATCTTATTAATTTTTAACTTTACAAAATACCCTGAACATTTCCATATCATGATTTTTAATGGCTGCATAATAATGTACCCATTGAATTTATCATACTGTTGGATATTAAGGGGATTGCAGCATTTTTTACTACATAGGAATAATGATGTCATGAATATTCTAGTGACTGCACCTGGGGTATATTCTTTCTGATTCATCCCAGTAGAAGAATCCTAACACCAAAGGGTTTAAGCTCTTCCTATGCACAGTCACATTGCTTCCTGCAAAGACTGTACCAATATATGCTACCTCCACTGGTTTGTGAGAAATTTTTACATCTAAAGGAGCTGCTGACCAGAATCCCATGGGGATTTGACACGCACCAAATCCCATGAGTAAACAGCAATAATTTGCTTCCCTCATGAATCTAATTGTCATTCTGAAAATTTCCAGAGGATCATCTGTTTTCCATTAAAACTGAAAAGGTGACCTCCTGGTAAACCGTCAGTGGAAATACTTCCTTTGGAAAGACACAATGTTTGTTTGCTCCCAGAGCCAAATGAAACCATTTCAATTAAAACTGGGGATATTGATTAAAAAATACATATCTCATGAGTTGTAGTTTGAGAATTTGTGGAAAATGTTTTTAATTTTTTTTTGGAGAAATTATTGTCTTTAGTCCAGCAAGGACCTCTGTACCTTCCTCCCTACTACATACACTTTAATTATGAATGGCTAGACACTAAAGTGCTGTGGAAAAAGTGGCACTTTTTAGGTCAGGTTAAAATGAACTACTCCATCAAATGGTAGAGTGTCTTGGGGCTTTGCCTGCTGGTACATTAATCTATTATGGCCAGAGAGTGATTTTTTTTATTGCTTCTTAAACACTTCACCATGATACGATCAGGATGCAATAAATGTGGAATGAGATTTTCTTGGCCCAAAGCTGCCACTCATCTGTCAGTTGGTGAAGAGACATTTGCCTTTTGGGGCCTCACAGAGGTGTTCCCTAATGATCCTTTTCGGTCCCTTCAGGGAGTGTCCTGACATCAAGTGAAGGTCAAAATCAGTTTTAAATGTACAATGAATACCTTGGTATTTATTACTAATGTCTGTATTAATAAAGTAGTGATTTTTATAATAATAACATGATGATGATGGTGATGATAATGATGATGATGACAAGCGGATACATAGGAGTACTTTCTATGTTGCAAGCATTGTGTTAAATGCTTTACATGTATTATGTCATGTGAATAAAGAGATGCTAGCCTTACCTCCACTTTACAGATGTGCAAACTGCCTTAGAGAGAAACTGCCCATGTTCTTATAATGAGAAAATGGCAGAGTGCTGTCTATTGATCACAAAATCAAGGAACTTGAGAGTTTAAGCAACTTTAGAGATAACTCTATTCAATGGCTTCATTTTCAAAGTGAAGAGATTGAGGTTGCGGTTAGAAGAATTGTCCATTAGCCACATGGTGGGTTGCTGAGCCTTATCTTGTGTCTGGGTTTTCTTGGATTAGGCTGATGCGTGGATACCACAAATGCCTTCATGTCCATGCAAGAGCTGGTATGTTCTGCTAAGCAGCATTTACAATAATGCAGTGGGAGGCTTATGCTCCTGGGCTCTGGTGTTAAGGAGAAGAACTGGCTTGAACCCCTGCTCTAGCACTTAAAAGCTGTGTAGCTTCAGACTAATTGTTTAATATAAGAATCTAAGTCTCATTATTTTCCCCTCTAACATGGAGATAACTATTGACATCAGAGGAATGTTATAAAAATTAATTAAGATAATGCATGTTATGTTATCTTAACCCTCTTGTTTGCACATCATATTGCTCATTAAATATTAGCTATTAGAGCCCTAGTATTAACCAAGAATTTGGTAAGCAGAGCTCCTTTATACAGAGTCATTGTAACACCAATGTGGCTGTACCAGGGTTAACTGGTATTCAGCAAAGCAGTTGAACCCGCTAGAGTGCAGGTCTGATATAATGCAATGAGCCTGTAAAGCAGATATGAGTTATGCCTCCTTCTCTAGCATTATAAATTGAATTTACTCTATCGAATACTGTCAGAGCTTACCCTCAAAGGCACAGGAATACAGCAATTGTAAATGATATCTAAGAAGGATAAAGGCCACCAGGGGAAATAAATGTCAGTAGAAACCCAGGAGTCCTTATCCATTAATTTAAAGGAGAGTTTTCCCTAATAATGCTTAGATGAGTACATTCAAAATGCAGTAGTCCATATAAAGTGCTTTAAAGAAAGATTCATGTATCCATAGAAAATTGCTAAAGGAATTATTGTTTTGAGGTCCATCATGAATGCTTATCCTTGCACTACATAAGAAAGATTTTGAGCAGTAGGACTGGGATTTGAACCTGAGTTTGACTAAAAAGTCTTTACCATATAGCTTACTAAGTTCCCTCCAGAAAGGCAAATGTAACTACAGAAAAGAAAAAATACACTGATGGAGAACTATTATCCCAGTATTTCTCAACCGCATTAAATTCACCCCAAAAATTTACTAATACAGCGGAACCTCGATCCTCGAACTTAATTCGTTCCAGAACACTGTTCGAGAAGTGATTTGTTAAAAAAGAAATCATTTTTTTCCCATTAGAAATAATATAAATTGAATTAATCCATTCCAGACCCACAAATGATTCCCTGCTTTAACCTTTCTTATATACAGTACATAAATAAATCTTAAATTTATCGAATCCCCTACTAGCCTTAAGCGAATCATTTTCAGGACTCATTCCAGGGCTATCTTTTAGGAGGTCAGTATGCAGCATCTTCGCTTTTTCACATATCCCTGCCTCCGAATTGCTGTCACTGGCTCACTGCTTTCCTTTATCCAAATCCACAACAGTTTTTCTACCTCTTCAATTGCCTGTGATAATTGTTTCTTTCACACCTGAGCAACATTCGCACCCTTGATGGCCTCTTTATGTCTTACAATAGTGAAAGGGTTATCAGGTTAAACACTGAAGTTTTGTTCCACAATCGAGACATTGTTTCTATGAAAACTTTGTCCAGCACAGAATCTTTCGAGATGGGAGATGTTCGAGGACCGAGGTTTGACTGTAATTTATTCAACAAATATTCTTAGACCGACAAGTATGATACCCACCCATTTGGAGTTGCAGTCTATGGGGGAGACAAACTTTATTTACACATTCACACAAATAAATGATCATAAGAAAGTCCATCAGGGAAAAATAGCATGGGAAATCTAACTACTTTCATCAAGTAATTCAAATGTCACAGGTGAGGAGTTAAGGGGGGAAGAATCTCAACTCCTGGGGTTATTTGCTTTCCTAAGGAAGGTGCAGGGCAAGGTCGAATCCAGCTCTCACACATCTTATCACATATTCCTTTACTTCCGTTTTATTACCAATTCTGGGAAAAGAATACTTTGTCCCTCCCTCAGGTATTTGCCTCTCAGCAAACTACAATTTCAGGAGTAGCCCTGAGACTCTGAAGCTTGGCTGTAAGTGGAAGGATTGTTTATTCTGTTTAATTAAATTCTGTTTGTTGCAAATACTTGAGAAGTCTCTGCCCTTTTTTGCCTCAGAGCGATTCTTCAGAGGTTTTTCTCTAACTGGCAAGGGTCACAAAAGCTGCCCCAGAGGACAGCTGTGCGTGGACTCACAGTGCTTCCTGGCTTTTGCTCAAAAGGACACCCTGAGCCTGGGCTGGGGGAGAGACTTCAAAGGGGTCTCTGGAGCTCAGAGGATGCACCCTTGTAAGGAATGAGGCAGCCTCCAACGTGCCGAGTGTTTTATTACAACATCGAGACACAAGGGGGCAGCAGTGCCCTCCATGAGAGCCAGAAACTGGATTTCCAGTTCACACCTGGACAGTTCTTTCCCGAAGCTTTGTGCGAGTCCGACTAGATTTCCTTCCAGAAATCTATTTTGCCTTTATGAAAGGTGACTGTGAGCTCCTGCTCCCCAAGTTAGGTATATAGAAAAGTTAACCATTTCAGGGAAAGGAACCCAGATATTATTCTATCTTCTACCCTAGAAATTATAGTTGGAGTAAATCAGCCTAAAATTATAACCTCTCTTTTTTTGGCAGCTGGTAATTTTTGATCATTTTAGTTACCAAAAATCTGTAGATTGTATGTGTAAGGAAACAAGTAAATAAACAAGACAACAAAAACTGCAAAGTTTTAACCTAAGAGTCTTATAAATTTCTTCTTAAGTTCATGTGGGTTCTGGAGTCAAACTTCTTGGGTTTGCTTGGCTATATTGCTGGGGAAAAATTTAAATCTTTAAAATAGGAATAATAATAATATCTAAGAGTTATTATGAGGTTTGAATAAAGACAACCCATATGCAATGTTGACTGCAATACCTGGCAGTAACTATGATGGGGGTTGCTTCTATAATGGTGGGGCATCATTTTGAACCTGTTTAGTTTATTGTCATTTAAAGGAGGATATTTTCCCTTGTTAAATGTCATCTGCTTATTTAACACTAGTAGCCCATTTGCACGAAGATTCGTGCAATAGACCTTCATTCATCTGGCTGCCTGCACCAGTTTTCTGCCGGCACCGGGGACACAGGCCTTGGCTGTGGCCACTGCCTTCTACCTTCTTTCAGGGTCCCGGCTTGGCCCTGGGCGGTGGCCTTGGGCTCGGCTGCACCCAGTGTCCCTGCTACCCGATCTCAGGAGCAAGCCGACCCCCCAGGTCGGCTCGCTCCTGCGATCGGAGCAGGCACCCGGCTGGTGCCCAAGGAGCAGGCACCCGGCTGGCGCCCAAGGCCTTGGGCTCCGCTGCACCCCAGCGTCCCTGCAACGGTTTCCTGGTGGGCGTGGTTGGTGGGCGTGGCTTGGGCGTAGCGAAGGTGCGGTCAATTTTCATATTTGTCTATTATAAGGTAAGATTAGAGGGCTTTTATAATCCTAAACCAACTTACTCCATACACAAGAATAAACTCAAAATGGATAAAAGACTTAAATGTAAGTCATAAAACCATAAAAATCTTAGAAGAAACCATACGCAGCAAAATCTCAGACATCTCTTGTAGCAATATATTTGTGAACACATCTCCTAGGGCAAGGGAAACTAAGGAGAAAATAAACAAATGGGACTAAATCAAGATAAAAAGTTTCTGCACAGTAAAAAGAACTAAAACAGCCATCAACAAAAAGAAAAGGGAGCCCACTGTATGGGAGAACATATTTGGCAATGATACATCTGATAAAGGGTTAATATCCAAAATATATAAGGAACTCATACAACTTAACAAAAAGGAAGACAGACAATCTAATTTAAAAAAGGGCAATGGACCTAAATAGACATTTCTCCAAAGTGGACATACAGATGGCCAAAAGACCTATGCAAAAAGTGCTCAAACTCATTGATCATCAGAGAGATGCAAATTAAAACAACAATGAGATAACACATCTCATCTGTCAGAATGGCTATCATCAACAAATCAACAAATGACAAGTGCTGGCGAGGATGTGGAGAAAAGGGAATGTTAGTACACTGCTGGTAAGAATGCAGACTGGTGCAGCCATTATGAAAAAACAGTATGGAATTTCCTCAAAAAATCAAATATGGAACTGCCATTTGACCCAGTGACCCCACGTCTAGGAATATATCCTAAGAAATCCAAAATGCCAAGCAGAAAGAATATATGCACACCTATGTTCACAGAAGCACAATTTACAATAGCTAAGATCTGGAAATAGCCCAAGTGCCCAAAAGTACTTGAGTGGATAAAAAAGCTGCAGTACATTTATGCCATGGAATACTATACTGCAATAATAATAATAATTAAAAAAGGGTAGCTTATCCTTTGAGACAGCATGGAGGGAGCTGGAGAGTATTATGCTAAGTGTAATAAGCCAGTCAGAGAAAGACAAGTAAAAACAGAACAAAACAAACAAACAAAAATCCACAAAGAAGTAAGTGTAGACTTCTGT
The DNA here is from genome assembly GCF_027574615.1 of Eptesicus fuscus. Taxonomy (NCBI): domain Eukaryota; kingdom Metazoa; phylum Chordata; class Mammalia; order Chiroptera; family Vespertilionidae; genus Eptesicus; species Eptesicus fuscus. The sequence goes on along the minus strand of NC_072474.1, from coordinate 106,536,349 downwards.
TTCTCTTGGTACATTTTAGTGCTCCAGGAGATAACAGATGGATGAGGGAGAGTTCATATTTTTCTTAGTTATTGTTCCAAAATCTCACCCCAGGCCCAAGAAATGATATATTAGTTTATTTTATGAACTATATTTTCCCAAGCAAAGGCTTTGAGCTTTAGAAAGTTATTTCAAAGACCAGAAAGAACCTGAGATGATGCAAAAAAAACCCCATATATAACAAAACAAATTAATCTGGAAGAACATTTGAAATTTCAATTTCACACTTCTTCTTATTTATTCAAATCAATTCTATTCAACAAATCTCTATTAAAACACTGGTATAAGCCAGGCAGATGTAAATGAATAAGATGGACAATTCAAATTGACAGTATTTTCTTCAGGTTTTCCCCTTTCCAATGGGGATATATATCATTAGAAAGAGAGATGTTTGGTAGAGAGGAAACACCATTGGATGACTTTTAACATTTGCTTCTCAACTGTAAGGCAGGGTTAGCAACCATCCCTCATCAAAAGAGGATTAGAATGGGGGAAGAGGTAGATGAATGAGTAAGGCTAGTCTCAGCTCACGAAGGTGGAGACTTTGGTAGGACCAACGCTTAGCTTTGTAAGTGCACATGGCTTCCTCTGCAGGTTAACCACTAACCGTTTCCTTCTTTGCTTTTTCTGTTACTGTGCTTCTTTAACCACTGCTGCCAGTCTTGGGGATGGATTTCTGATCCACGTGCTTATCAAACAGCTATGTAATGCACTTAGGAAGCTATATTAGTGTCCCGGATGGAGGAGCAACCCTGTCCAAAACCAGCGATAAGGGATGATCTCTGCTGGTAGATCTGATAATGAACTCAGATCATTGAAAGTACATTTGATAGCATATACAATTCTCAAGACACCTTGGATGTAACTTGAGTGAGACAATTTCAGAACACAATGAAGGTAATATATTTTATTTATTTAATGTGACTTTTGGATGAGTTTGATAAAAATTTCAAGACTTTGACTGGTCTTTCAAAACCTATCATCAATAAAGAATAGCATGTAATTAGTGATTTTAAATTTTTCATTATAGTCTTCTATATTTTCCATCTTTCTGTAATAAACATAAATTAGTTTTGTAGTTAGAAACAAATAAAAAATTTATTATAGAAAGGATAAAATCATTACCACCATCAACAAACTTGCCTTGGTCATTTTCCATCATGTTCCTTTATGAAAATTGCAAAAATAAAAATGACTATCTCTTGCTCATCTAAAACATACACTGTGGGTTTCTGATATGTCTGGTCACTGGCAATTTCTTATAAGTGTTTTCATCAGCCTGGCGGTGTAGTACGTAGGATGCAAGGAGAGGTACCATGCGGTGAAGACGAACAACGTTTGGACTTGAAGTCACAGGACCTAGATTAGCGTTCTTTATCTTTCTTTGTCTATTTTTAATGGCCTTGGACCACTCCTTTATAATTGTAGCATCTGTTTTCTCAATTGAGGTGGGCCTAATAATACATCCCTATCTACCAAACAGGGTCTCTGAAAAGAAGTATGAAATATTTTGCAAGCTGTAAGATGTTATAGCCATGTGAGTTACTTTAAAGGACAATTATTCATAGTCATAAATCCTGCTCAGTGACTGAAGGTAAGGGGTCTTGTTTTAGAGATTTGTTTATTGTGCAATTGGCAAAGAGGCCCTTTTGAAATGTTAACATATAGATAAGCATTTGGACACATATAACTGGAAATAGTCAAATTGTAATAGCTATCCTTCCCCATGTTTTATATCCGGAAAGGCAGTCTTCATGTTTCATAATAAGAATGGTATTTACATCTATAAATTCCCTTTCAAATGCTCACATCTCCCAAATGATTTGCTACCAGCAATTTATTTTTTAGACAGTTTTATTCTGATGACAATGGTTTAGTTGAGCACTTTGGAGTTGCTGTCTGAGAATGATATAGAAGAGTATTAAACACTGTATTGTACTTCTGATGCTTTTTAAAGATTTTGTTTTCTGCCTGCAATTCAATTTTTCATTTTAGACATTTATTTCCTGCTCTTCTCATATTGATTGCATTTTGTAGCACCATTAAAGAAGTGTTCAATGGAAAGCCTTTTATATAATGAAAGTAGATAAGTATATATATATTTATACAACTATGCATTTTTTTCCCAATGCACTTACTTTTAGTGTAAGGCAATTATATAATGATTAATTTGAGACTCAAATTGTAATTTCGGCTAAATCAATAGGCACATTTTATTGATTTTTGAGCATTTAGGTCATTAGTAGTTCCATGAATGTTAGCTATAATTAACCTTTAAGTTTATAATGTTAAAATTATTTAAATTTATTTTCCATATAATATTTATAATAGAAATTCTCACTTGGGATGTTCTTTTTTCTTTTAAAAGCAACTTTGAGATAATTGTCTGGGTGTGTAATTACATTTTTGCACTGAAGAAGGTTTTAATGTCTGGCTATATCTTAAAATAGGTTACTTTGGTAAAAAGATACCTTCCCTCTTTATTTGTAGAAATTTTACTTCATATTTCCTTCCACTGCAGTATTTTATTCTTTCCTAAACACTCTTCACCTGGTATTGTGCTAGCTAATTTATATATATAATATATATATATTAGAGGCCCAGTGCACGAATTTGTGCACAGGTGGGATCCTTTTGCCTGCCCAGTGATTGAGGCCTATGGGGGGGGGGGGGCTGTCGGACATCTCCTGAGGGGTCCCAGATTGGAGAGGGTGCAGGCTGGTCTGAGGGATACCCTCCTCCCCAATGCATAAATTTCATGCACTGGGCCTCTAGTCTATATATATAGAAGTCTAACATGCAAAGTGTCCCCTCGGGAGTTCCACTGGAAGACCGGGAGTTCGATTGCTCACTATGATGTGTGCTGACCACCAGGGGGTGGCATGGAACATAGGAAGGCCCCAGCCGGGACCTGGCAACCAGGGAAGGAAGGCCCCAGCTGGCAGCCTGAAGCTGGGGAAGGGAGGCCCTGGCCAGCATCCGGAAGGCCCTGATTGGCCCTGATCATTGGCCAGGCCTAGGGACCCTACCTGTGCACACATTTCGTGCACTGGGCCTCTAGTAAACTATAAGAGACAAGGGAAGGAATGTACATGTAAATACATGAAAATTTAATCCAAATGACTTTGCAAATGTTATGTTAAAAAATAAAACCCTGAAGTGCATTGGAGAAAATATTTGTAAATATTGTCCAGACCATGCCATGATTGCTGTTTTACTATGTAAGAAGGAACACCTTGGTTCCCATTCAAAAACTAGTCTTTCCACTGAAGGTAGCAAAATTTAGCCCCTCCTGTCATTGTGGTGCACAGTGAAAGAGACAGAGAACACATAGGGCTCAAGTCCTCTGAGGGAAACCCAGCTCCAAGAAAACAGACAGGGGAAGCAGTCCCCGCATGGTCCCAGTGAGGAGGCTGAAGGAGAGCAGAGCCTCCAAAATAGCATATTTATAGTCTCTGCTCACAGAGAACTTCGAATAAGTGCCTAAGCAAAGACAACGAATCACCCACAAATAGTTATAAGGCTCTGATTAAGTTTAAGAAAGGAATAGCCTAGTGTATTTATCAAGAAGAGAAGGAAGAAATACCCAGAAGATAGTTCAGTAAGTAGTTGGTGAATTCAGAGCAAACAAAAATGGATGAACATACTTTTAGGGCATGCATTAAGACCTCCTTCCATATTTCCATAGTGTACACTTAATCCTTCTTTAAAATAATCCATTCATGTGGAGAAGGTGGGGCAGGAGATGGGATTGAGGGGGAGAAAGCAAAGAGGGGGGAATGGGAGACATCTGTAATAATGCAACAATAAAAAATACAAAAAATAAATAAAATGAGCATACAGCAAAATAATAAAAATAAACAATAAAATCATTCATTTTCATGTTAAATTCCCAAATTAAACAAGTAAATACAACTTCTACATGTGTTATTATAGTCCTTTATCTACAATAGGTAAACAGATCCTGTCCGTCTATTACAATTGGCCAAACATGATTCTAGACGTTTCTCAGAAGGTTTTTTAAAATGGAATTGCATTCAAGTCAGTAAACTTTGAGTAAAGCAGACTGCCTTCCATAATGTGAGAGAGGTTCATCCAATCAATTAAAGGTATTTAGAAAAAGACTGATTGCCCTTGAGAAAAAGGGCATTCTGCTAGCAAACTAACTTTGGACTTGAACTTGGGCTCTTAACCGGATCACAGTTGTGGAAACCAATTACTTGAAATAAATGTGTGTCTTTCTCTCTAACCTAATAGAGAGAGAGAGAGAGAGAGAGAGAGAGAGAGAGAGAGAGAGAGAGAAGAGAAGAGATTAAAAATTACTAAATTAACACAAAAGAATCATAAAAAGAGAGTTCCTTTTATCTCTTGTGAAATGGGCATCAATAATTACTCATAGTGTGGCTATGAAAATCAAGTGGGTACAGATCTGCCAAAATATGATTAAACCCCTTAGCACTAAATAATGGAGTTCTTAAAATTATTCTTTTCATTACTATTAGTAACTATGTTCTAGTTTCCATTCTATTTTTTTTAATGTACTCATTTCCTATTATTACTCTCAGTAATACAGTCCTTCTCTGAGTCATAGCCATAATATTCTTGACAGAGTGACTCAAGACAGCATGTCTAATTTCTCAAACTTGAGAGAAGCTTTTGATGCAGAGTAATAAGAAACACGGAAATCAGTAAGAAATAAAAACACCAAGTTTTAGGGCTCCAAATAAAAAATGGTTTTAAGCGAATAGATATGAATGCATAAAACAGATACAGTGAATAGTAATACATGGAAATAATGTATGTTGCATTATAGGTTGTTTTTCCAAATATCAAACTTTTCAATAAATAGCTATTTTAATAACCTCTGTGTTCAAAGAATCCAGCGCCCTGTGAAATGAAAATTCTGAAATAAGCAAGCATTCTATATTTTCTATTTCTCTTGAGAACGTCATGAGCTGACGTCCATTGTTCTAATGTAGAGGATATGAGGGCAGGCCCTCTCACCCCAGCCAGCTAGCTCTGTTGTGTAATGGTTTTCCCCTTGGCCAACCCTTACAATGAATATAAAAACTCAATTTTAGTGCTACAAGCTAAAAAGGACTCCAGTGTCACTGGAGTTTTCTTTTCCACAGAGCTTAGAATATATCTAAGGGGATATTTTCTCGTTTTGTCTGCATTTGTATTCTGCTCATTTAATGGAGCGAGGTAATAGGATTTTTCTATCTGCTATAGAAACTGTTACAAAAGTACAAAAGATGCAAGGTTAGAAATATATTAAAAAAAAAACACAAAAAGGGAAAACAAAATGGTCTATTGGTTTTGCACCCTAAGGACTTACAACATAAAAATCAAGCATGCCTCGGAAGTTCAAATTGTGCCTTCAGAGAAGTGCAGTGGTGTGCCCTGGAGTTGACTGTGGCAGAGTCTCCTGTGGCAGAGTTGAACGATTTCTAGGATGGCTCCCAAATTTCCTGCCTCCTTGAGCCCACACCCTGCATGAACTTGATGGACTGTACTCTGTGATGCGGTAATGTTATATGGCATGGTTGACCAGTTAACTGTAAAATAGGAAGATTATATGGGTGGGCCTGGCCTGGTCACAGAAGCTCTTTAAAAACAGATGGCTTTCTCTGGCTGAATGAAGAAGGATAAGCCAGTAATGAGAAGCTGGGAAAGTATGAATCATATTTTCTGGCAAAACAATGGAGGGGGCTAGATGGCAACGAAGGGATGTCATCTTCTAGTAGCGAGAGCAGCCCCTGCCTGTCAGGCAGCAAGGAGAGAGGAAACTCAGTAAAATAGCCATGAACACCTGACATCTGCCAACAGCAAGACTGAGCTTGGAAGTCATTTCCCACAGAACCCCCAGAAAATTACTCAGCCTGGCTGATACCTGGATTTTGGCTTTGTGAGTCCCTCATTGGAGAAGCCAGACATGCGGTGTTGGACTTCTAAGCCACACAACTGTCCCTTAATAGCTGTGTGTTGCTTTTAGCCCTTAAATCTGTGATGATTTGCTATGCAGTAATAGAAAAACTAATACACATAGCTTGGATCCCCCAAAAGAGTTTTTATTCCTTCTTTTACGTACATTAATTCATGTGTGCACATATTCATTCATTTCGAATGCATTCACTAAATGTCTACTATGTGCCAGGTTTTAGGCTTTATCAGGAGTTTTTAACTTATAGGGTAATTTCATGGCCCAAATCCTGAAGACACTATGTCATTAGGATCCTAGAATGTAAATTGTCTACTCCCTCTGAATATTATCAAACACAGATAATGTAGACACTCTGCAAGTTGGGAGACCTTAAAACAATTCAATATGTAGTTTTGTGGCTCATTTAGAAAGCTTGGTGGGCCAGATGAAAAGCTGTAGGTATCTCCCATACTTGAAAATGAAGGCAGTAGATGACAGCATTTCAGCCTAATTGTTTTGGCTGTCTCACAGCCTTATTGAACTACCCTCTTAGTTTGCCATATATCAATGACTATCATGCCTGGAAATGTCAAATACAGTGTCCCAGGAAAATTTCATCAAATTTCCTTCTCAGAGGTGGGGAACAAACAGGAACCTGCCTAGGGGTTTGCTGTCAGATCATTCTCCTCAGGTGTGTGTGTGTGTGTGCTGATGTCCACCTGATCAGTTATACAAATCACATGTCTGGCAAAATGAAATCCATGATGTCCTCTGAATTTTGCTTATTAGACTGAGAGGCAGCAAATGAACACACAAAACTCAACATAATGTTATTCTTTAGCAAGTGAAAAAATCAGATGGCCCAAAGCCAGACATTTTATGCCACCTGCAGGTAGCTGATAGGACAAGATGTGAACTTATTCCTGCACAGATACATTAATCAGCCTTTACCCAGCTCTTCAGGGAAAGCTGGAAGGCCTCCTCTCTCTTTCCTTCTCTTTCTCCCTGTCCCCCTCTTCCCTTTCTCTCTTTTACATTCTTTCCTCTCTCCCTCACTCCTTCCCTTTGTTAGTGGTACCTATAGTCCCATTCTGAGCTTTCATTTCTTCTCATTTTCACATTCTCTCTTACCCATCTGACTTTAGTCTCTTATGTAATAGCTAGAAGACTGGTGCATGAAATTTGTGCACGGGAAGGGTCCCTAGGCCTGGCTGGTGATCAAGGCCAATCTGGGCCTTCTGGCTGCCAGCTGGGGCCTCCCTTCCCCAGCCACTGGCTGCCAGATGGAACCTTCCTTCATTCCACGCCACACACTGGTCATCAGTGCATGTCATAGCAAGCAATCGAACTCCCGGTCTCCCGGTCGAACTCCCGAGGGGACACTTTGCATATTAACCTTTTATATATATATCCTATCTAATAAAAGAGTAATATGCAAATTGACCATCACTCCAACACCAAGATGGTTGCCCCCATGTGGACACAAGATGGCCGCCACAAAGATGGCCAGCAGGGGAGGACAGTTGGGAGGGACCAGGCCTGCAAGGGAGGGCAGTTGTAGGCAATCAAGCCTGCAGAGGAGGGCAGTTAGGGGTGACCAGGCCGGCAGAGGAGGGAAGATGGGGACAACCGGGCATGCAGGGAAGGGCAGTTGGGGGGTGACCAGGCCTGCAGGGGAGGGCAATTAGGGTCAATCAGGCTGGCAGGGGAGTGGTTAAGGGGTGATCAGGCTGGCAGGCAGGAGCGGTTAGGGGCAATCAGGAAGGCAGGCAGGTGAGCAGTTGGGAGCCAGCAGTCCTGGATTGTGAGAGGGATCCCAGATTGGAAAGGGTGCAGCCTGGGCTGAGGGACACCCCCCCACCCGTATTCCCGCGTATGAATTTCGTGCACCGGGCCTCTAGTGTGTGTGTGTGTGTGTGTGTGTGTGTGTGTGTGTGTGTGTGTGTGTATTTGTCTTTAATTTTATGATAGTCTAGACAGCTCTTCTCACCTACAAACACAATTATCTACCTTCCCTGGAATTCCCCCTTCATGCATCATAATCATCCCATAACCAACAGTTCCCAAGGCAGCATGACTTTGTCTTTGGCAAGCACTCCTCTTCCTTGGTTCCCTGACTCAGTTACTGCATGTTACAGGCAGATATGGCACTTAGCATTGACTGCTCCCATTCCATTCATCTCCTCTTGCTTCATCTATTTGGCATCCAAACCTGCTTTTTGTTTTCTACCATTGCTCTAACCCAATGTGGCTCAAAGTGTGGTCCCTGGGTCAGTAGCATCCACATCCCCTGAAACTTTTTAGAAATACAAATCCTCAGGCTTCATACCAGATCCCAAGAGTCAGAAACTCTAGAGGTGGGGCTTGTGATTCATGGCCACATCATATATCATCACTTAGCACTCACATCCTACAAAAGATCTAAACTGATCTCTCAGCCTCTGGAGTTTACCTTCTCCATTTGCAGTCCTAATTGTCTCTTTCTCCTGCTGAAAATTCTATGTTGGCAGTCCAGTGTCTTTTGGATAAAATAAAAAAAAGCATAAATTCAGAATGGCCAGGGATCTGTCTCTTGCCTCCTTCTCTAGCTTTATTGTATCGTGCCTTTCCTTTCTCCCACCCTTCGGAACACAAGCTCATTTAACACTTGGGCAGTAAGTAAAGATATGTCCTTCTGGAGTGCCCACACTCTCTTGAATCTCTGGGAGCCTTGCGGGAAATAATTCTCTATCTCTCCCCTTTCCTAGTCCCTACATCAAATTTGGGTTTCTTCTCAGCATTTTCTATCCCTCTGTGTCACATCAATAATTGCTGCATTTTTAAATAACCCCCTTTGTTTCTTGAAAGATGTAAGCAATTTTGAATGCAAAATATAGTATTTTTGCACTGGAGAAAAATGCAATGCTTTCTGGAAGCAAACACAAGAAAATATTCATAGTTGTTCTCTCTAGTGGGGTTAGGATGGGAAGATCTATCTGCACTCTTGATTTGTTACCATAAGCATGCTTTATTTTTATTACCTAAAAGTAAATTTAAAAATTAAGAACACCAGTTACAGCGCATGTGGATGTGTGTGTAGGGAAAAGACAGAGATGTTAAAGGACCAAAAACTGTACAAAAAATAAGAAAAACAAGTCTTGAAATAAATAAGAACTGGGAAAAGAAGATAAAATGCATACCTTTAGTTTTTACAAAACTACTCTAGTTTTTCTCAACCTTAAGAAATATATGGAAGGCTTTTAAACATACAATTTTCTCTTGATCTCCTTCCTTAAATATGAATAAATGAACAAGGTGTATGAGATGGTGGCATGATCCAGTCTAATGAATCATATATAAAGTTCATTTATCTTAAGTAACTTACTAGTACATGTGGGCACCTACATAGGGAATGGCAGAACTGGGTTTTGAACCAAGGAGTAGGGTTGCAGGATCTGCATTATTCTTACAAAGCTAACAAGTTAAACATAAACACAATTACAAAGCCAACTGATTTCAAACTAACCCTAATCATTTAATACTAGAGGGCCAGTGCACAAATTCATGCATGAATGGGGTCTCTCAGCATGGCCTGAGGGGATTGGGCTGAAACCAGCAGTCCAATGCTGTCTGCCGTTCCTGCCTAACACTCCCACTCATCCCGGCCTAGCTGCACTTGCCACAGGCTTGCGCCCAGTCAGTCCTGATCTGGAGAGGCTCGTGCATTCATTTAATATGACACATGCCAATGCTTTGCTGGAACAAAATTGCCTTTTACAATATGAATACAGAACAGAACTCCACTCCATATGGAACAAACTCACATTAATGTGAGCTGGCTTGGTTCTGCCATGGCTGTGGGCTGTGGGCTGACTCTAATTCTCTCACCACCTTCTCAATGACTTGAAATCTTCATTTGTAGAGTTGTTTTAACACATTTGGCCTTCATGTAAATAAAAAATGTCTTTTACAGTTAATGTTAGCCTTCTTTATTTTCTCACTACCTCATGTCAGTAGGACATAGCGCCAATACAAACAGTACAAACAGACCCTGCAATCACAGGACATTTTTCAAAAGAAGATGTCATCTAGTGATTCTCCAGTAGGGGTCAGTAATGATGGCCTGTGGGCCAAATCTGTTAGACACCTATTTTTATAAGGTCCATACATTAAAAATGTTTTTCACAATTTTAAATGGTTGAAAAAAAGTAAAAAGAATATGCGACAGAGATGTATGTGGCCCACAAACTCTAAAATATTTACTCTCTAGCCCTTTTATAAATAAAGTATACCAACTCCTGTCCTAGAATATACTTATATCATTTTAAAAATATGACCATGAAAAGAAAAGACAAAATGAAAAAGATCTTTTAGAAAGCTTCAGAACCCTTGGGGATGCATTTCCAGACAGCAGGAAGGAAAACACATTTCTAGCTACGGCAAAATGTGGTCCGTTACTCATCGCCCAATATTTGTGAAATAAAAGCACAAATAGACCATTGCCCAGGAGAAGCACAACCGCTCTCGGTGCTAAGACAAGAAAGAAATCACTCCCAGTGTTGTCATAAAGAGGACACTACAGAATATAACATGTTCCTCTTTGGTTGGCATGCCAACAACAGATGTAAAAGCAAGCCTCAGAAGCCTATGTACTAGTATAGTCTGATGACATCATACCAAACGTGATCCAGTAAAGGCAATGCTCAAAGGGTCTAGGGGTGTGGGTCAGGCATTTGGTTTTCTATTTATCTGGCTTGATGTAGATGTAAGAAGTCTGGGAGCCTGGAGGCCCTTTGGGCAAATCTCCCTCAATATCCTTCTCTTAGGGGAGCCGTCACATGAATAATCATGTTGGCACACAATGGAAAATCAGCTCGTCTCTGTTGCCAGCTGAATTCATACCCATTTTATGTTCTTACTATGCAAGAACATGGCATATAACTGGGAGCATTGCTATGCAAATGCAATAAGGTCAAATATATCAATACAACACTTAATGAGGCCATGAAAGCAATAGATCTGCTCCTTGAGATAGCTCCTCTAGTCACATAAAGCACACATGACAGATGACACATCAGAGACCTCTGCCAATAGGTGCTGAGATGATATATCTGCCTTGATTTTGTTAGAGGCAACTGTTGTAGCTTTCTCTCTCTCTCTCTCTCTCTCTCTCTGTCATAATTTTCATTAATCCATATATTTTAAAATAACATGATCACGTTTATTTATAAACACAATTATTTATATTTTATTAGTGACTGAATTGCCCAGCTTGTCACACTTTATGCTCCTTCAGCCCATCATGATGATATCAGAGCGTCCAGAGCCCAATTGCTCCTGTTGAAAAGTGTCCTGAGAAAACCCACTCGCTTTTTTGTTAGAGGAGTAGCAGTTATAGATGCTGAACGGGTTTACGATTTTGCTGTTATCGATTAAACGTCAAATATAATCTGAGTTCTGTGTGTGTGGGTTTCCTGGAAATTATTCAGCTTAGATTTTAAAATCAGGTGTCAATGATTTATTTGCCATCAGCTGTTTCCTGCCTTGTTCTTTCTGATGCTCAGCAACATTGATGAGCTCTTTAGAGTCAGGGCTATTGTTTGTATTTCCATGCAGCCCAGAGTTGAGTGAAGAGGAATGTGTCACCCCACACTTTCTACATGTGCCACACCTTGAGCTAAAACTACTTATATCTCTATCATATGTATCAAAGCACCAAATCCTTGGGAGGTGGCAAAGTCACATTTCGTTTTTGGTTATTTAATGTCTCCAATGACAGGAATAAGCTATAGTCTGCAAATCACTGAGAACTGGGAGCCACTTTGACAGACTGTGGTCCATGAGTTTTGTTAAGAAGAAAACCAGAACCAGAAAACACATACGTGAGCTCCTTCATTCAGTGGGTGAATTGTGAGGTTAGAGGGACTAGGGTTGGGATGGGAAAACATTTGGAGTCTTCAAAGAATATGCTTTTGTTGTGTGGCCTACTAAAATCCCTTCTCACTCTGAAAGGCCACAGTACAAGCTATGAAGTGCCAGGCTAACACTAGAAGAACTTGCATTCTGGAACTTCTCTGCTTAGATGTGAATTTCAGGCTCTTTCTCTCTCTCTCTCTCTCTCTCTCTCTCATCTCACTCCTAAAATAAACTCGTAAATTCCCAGTGACCTGGATATATATTTTCTACCTTTCCTGGCCATCAATTGCATTATCAGGATGAGTTTCAATGGCTGTCATTCTGGAAGTCGTAGACTGCAATATCCTGCTTTCCTGTGATCAGGAATGTGAGATAAACTTACTCTCTTGCAATTTCATATGCAATTTTCTTTCAACGTTAGACATCAAAAGTGTGGGATTTTACAAATGTAGGGTTGCTCCATGGGGGTGGCATGCAGCTGCCGCTCATCTCAGGGGTCCACTCCCGTGCACACTCTTTGTTCTCACCTCCCTGCTCTGCAGCTGGCTGATACTCAGCCCTCACCCCTGAACAAGGTTCCCAGAGCCTGCTGCCTGCTGAAGAGCTGACAAGCACGCTGTGCAGGGAAGATGCTCCGAAGCAAAGCTGGAGAAATCTGGTTTCTTCAGCCGTGCTCCTCTGGACATGAACCTGTGTGAACTTGGCCTGACTCACTTAAGTGAAGGTGCTTGGGTGTTTGACCAACTGCAGCACTCAAGAATATCCTCCCTGCCTGGGCAACTGCCTCTTTCTCACTCCTAGCAAGGACAGTTCATCACTTGAAGCAATTTTCCCCATTGCTGGTGTTATTGGAAAACAAAGACCTTGAGAGCAAACCATTGTTCAAGCTGGAAGTCATTTTGTGGAGAAAATGAGATGCTTGGACCATTCACTTTGTTCTTTATTTTATCATCCCCTCTGGCATCCGCTTATGGATCTGATTTGATTTCTATTTTCATTTTGACTCTTTTTCTCTGTGACCTTGGGTCAGAGACAATATCAAAAGCAATGTGTTTTGGTGGGTTTATTTGTCTGAGTCAGTGAAAAAAGAGAGAAGTAACAGAAAAGGAAGTGGGGCAAGGGAGGGGAGGAGGGAAGGCGAGAAAGTGGGAAGAAAGGAGGAAGAGAGCAAAACTATGCCTGTATGAAAAGGAAAACTCACTACAGTTGCAATGTATTGATCAGCTTCAATCTTTAATATGGCTACAGATATTGTGTCATAATCCAGCATTATTTAATCCCATACACGTGATCATCAGGATGAATGGAAAAGGTTGGAGCTGGGAGCTGAGGATGGGGAGGCAGCCAGCAGCAACATAAACAAGATAGATTGTTTTTTGCTTTTGAAATAGAAAATTACCATACTAAAAATTTGAGACAGCAATTTTTTTTTTTTGCAAAGCTCCTGGACTTGCCTTTTGCAAAACATCATAAAACTTTTAAATCCAATTTCAACTGGAACTTTTTCATTAAATGCAGATGAGTGCTCGTTAAGTCCTATAGCATTTGGTGCTTCCAGGCACATGGGAAGGCAGCAGGCTGGCACCCGCCATCGGCAAAGAAATGGGTGAAGAAAATGAACTTGGCACATCTGGGGAGTACACTAAGTAACCACTTGTAGCTGGTGTCACCAAGGATGTCACCAGGCAACTTGTGAGGATGGAACCTTCCCTTAATTTACAGAGAAAAAGTAAATCACAGGCCATACATTCTTCTCTAGGGTTAGGTACTCAAACATTATCATTTCCAAAATAATCCAAGTGGGAAAGCAAATGATGCAGTGTGCTTTGTTTAGGGATAGTCAGAACTCTCCTTCTGATGAGTTGAGTTGTTAATAGGGAGACTTTTTAATAAGCTTGTTGGCCAGTTCTCAACTTTACCTTAGAGACATCCTTATCACATCCCCACAGTGAAAAAAAAAGATGCAATTATTAAATGGATATAATAAGTGCTTAGGAAAAATTTTAAGTGGGGGTAGTCATACCTAACTGAATCAGTTTTTGCTTATTAAGTACGATATAAGGCCATGGCTTCAGACTCAATATGCATTTAGGATTGACTAGGATGCATATAAAAAATATACACCAACACAGGCCAAGCCTAATGATTCTGATTAAGGTGGTCTTGCTTAATTTTAAGCAAGTCTGCCAAGTGATTCTGATGAAGGTGGTGCATGGACCATTCTTTGAGGAGCAGTATCTTACAATATGTGCTTGGGGTGTGTGTGTGTGTGTGTGTGTGTGTGTGTGTGTGTGTGTGTACCAAAAGTCAAAGGGATAGGGTGTCCATGGGGGTGGAGGGCTGTGTGGAAATATTTCATGAAGGAGTCAAATCAGCATCAGACAGTGCTTGGTTACCTCATGTAACACATTTTGGCCTCAGTTTCATCATCTCGAAAATGCTAAGAAAAACAGCACCTAGCTCTTAGGGTAGCATATTTTAAGCACCTGATAAATATGAGGTGGGAATTAGGCCTCGGGCTCCTGTCAGGAAGGAAAGCACCACACATCTTAGAAATATTGTCAGATAATGACTTCTATGTGCACTAGACTTGTTTTTTTAATCAGCAAGATGTATCAAAATTCCATTCTCCAAAAA